>NC_041216.1:15361628-15379489 GCF_002837175.3 Physeter macrocephalus | reverse complement strand
TAGCTAGTGGGAGGCTGCCGCATAGCACAGGGAGATCACCTCTGTGCTTTGTGACCATGAGAGGGGTGGGATAGGGAGGGTGGGAGGGAGGGAGACGCAAGAGGGAAGAGATATGGGAACATATGTATATGTATAACTGATTCACTTTGTTGTAAAGGAGAAACTAACACACTATTGTAAAACAGTTATACTCCAATAAAGATGTTAAAAAAAAAAAAAAAAAGATCCACTGTGAATTCAGATAAGAGAGGTAAACCCGGTGACTAAGGAGGCCCTTCCTATAGTTAGAGGCCGTGGGTGGGGACTGACCTGGCTGCGGTTTGCATTCTTAGGTGCTTCCTGATTGCATCTTACTCTAGCCTGGGATCCCCTCTCCAGACCGTAAGTCCCAGGCCCAGGTTGTGGCCCATAACAGGCACCGAGTGAATGTTTGTTAAATGTATTGTTTTTACCCTCACAACAGAAAAACTAGAGTGGGGAAATCCTTTGAAATGCCTTTACACCTACAGAAGAAAGTGTCATTTGACCCAATCTGCTTTCAAAAATAAGCATAGATAAACCACCTCAGAGGAAAGGTGTTTCCCAAGCGTCACCTCCAGTGAAACTGTAGCATCTGCTCTGAGAGCAAAGCTGTCCCTCTACCACCTCTCCCTGCCGGCCAGGGGCTGGGGTGGGGATGTGGGGGACCGCTTCTCCACCTTGAACCTTGAGCGTTGAAGTGTAGATTCTGCTCTGTGGGGCCCAGATGCTGCATTTCTAACAATGCTCAGGCATTGGCAAGGCCACAGCTCCACAGACCAGGCTTCCAGGGTTCAAGCTGTAGAAAGCAAATAAGCCAGCAAAGGTAGGATGTGATGGAGTAAATGCAGAGACAGTTCCGCTACCTGGCGGCTGCAGCCACAATTCACTTCTGCCCCTTTGGATCCTCTCTCCTCCCTTTCCCAGGCTCCCCCTCTTTGGGGAGGGAGCAGATTCCTGTCCCAAAGTTTGGAGTCTTACGGTGGGAGCCAAAGATGTGACCTGGAGTGAAAGGTGAAATCTGGGGCTTGGGGTCCCCTTCACTGCAGAGCATTATCTTCAAATATCTCATGGATGGACCAGAAGCCAGAGGAAGTCTTTCCTCAAAGACCCCAAAGGACAAGATTCTCAGAGAGGGTAGAGTCTTGAAAACAGAGCTAGAACAGACCCAGGTGATGGATTTCCTGAGTCCTGCTCATTTGTGGTTCTTTACAAACTGTGTACCTGGACCATCCCATCCTCAAGTTCATGCTGAGTGCATTGAATCTCACAGCTGGGAAGGACATAGGCATCACTGTCAAGGATCTACTCTCCCAACTGAGGCAGATGGGCAAAATATAATCTGCCGGAGGCCACGAAATGAATACTGTTTCCATGTGTCTGAGCTTCTGGCCTAGAGGTTTTCCCAGGAAGTCACACCACCTACCAGACTTGTAGGAATCAAGGATAATCCGCGTGCTGGGCCATCTCCCTGCCCGACAGCCAGGGGAAAGGGACCATTGGCCACGCCCCATGCTGGGTCACCTGACTTGACCCCCCACCCCCCAGCTGCTTGCCTTGCAGAACTCCCTGTTTAATGTTTTATTCCTCCCAGTGTTTCATTATTGATTCAGCCCCTTGCTGCCGGGTCTGACCAAATAAGCCCTGAGCGTTTGTATAATGTCAACTTCATCAAAAATGCAGGAGTTGGGGTTTTACTTGTCTGTGCTACCTACACGGTTTAAGTCGATGATTGGTGGTTTTGTGAGCCAAAGGGTGCTGACAGCCCACAGGCTGACTTCTGGCTTCTTTGAAGGGATGCTGTGTCCCCAAGCTCCAGGGAACCCAGCATCCCTCACCTCTTGCAGATGGGAATGAGATCTAGGATAAGACATTGGTTGAGGTGGAGAGTTAGGGGGTTGGGAGCGATTTTTTAAAATAAGCACCAGGCACAGGTTTAGAAACAAATTCAGCAAGGCATTATTATGCTGCTGTTAAATGTAACAGATGAAAATCTAATGAGGTGAAAAAATGTCTCTTCATCTATTTATTCAAAATATGTTTACTGAGCACCTACTATGTGCTAAGCACTAGATTACCAACATGACTAAGGCATAGAAGGTTCTCATTCTCATGGAGTAGAAATTCTATTTCAGAGAGAAAATCAGGCTATAAAATGGAAATAATGATAATAACAGTTTACATTTATCAAGCACTTACCATGTGTCGGGTACTGTTTTAAGCACTTTACATAGAGAATGAGTCTATTTTCCAGGGTTTTTTTTTTAAGCCTATATGTATATCTGCCCATAAAAAAAAGACAGGAAGGATATGCACCAAACATTAACAAGCATCATCCTCAGATTGTAAGTTTATGGAGGACTTCTATTTTCTTCTTTGGGCTAACCTGAATTATCTAAATTTTCTTTATGTCTAGAACAATTAGGGAGGAGAATTAAAGTGGGAAAGGCATTTTCTTGGGCCTCAACCTCAAAGAAATCAGGCAGAGAGCCTCAAAATGTTTCTCATTTGCTGCCTGATGTCTTCAGACTCTGAGTACAGAGGCTCTGGTCTGCTCCAGCCACTCTGGGTTCTGTCCCAGCTCAGAAATCCATCGCCTCTTCCTCCCTGGAGAATAGAGTCGCCGGAGAGCCCGGAGAATGCAGCCTAGCACCGTATGGCTTGTGGTCAGCGCTGGGGGAGGGCTGAGGCATCTGAAGATGGAATCCTTTTATATATATATATATGTATTTATTTAATTTATTTATTTTTGGCTGCGTTGGGTCTTCGTTGTTGCACGCGGGCTTCCTCTAGTTGCAGCGAGCGGGGGCTACTCTTCGTTGTGGTGAGCAGGCTTCTCATTGCTGTGGCTTCTCTTGTTGCAGAGCACGGGCTCTAGGCGCGTGGGCTTCAGTAGTTGTGGCACGCAGGCTCAGTAGTTGTGGCTTGTGGGCTCTAGAGCGCAGGCTCAGTAGTTGTGGCGCATGGGCTTAGTTGCTCCGTGGCATGTGGGATCTTCTGGGACCAGGGCTCGAACCTGTGTCCCCTGCGTTGGCAGGTGGATTCTTAACCACTGCGCCACCAGGGAAGCCCTGAAGATGGAATCCTTTAAGCAAGGTCCCCAGATGAGCATTGGGAGCCTGACTCCCTGCTGGTGCCAGGTGTGCAGGTGCCAGGATCCAACCTCCCTAACTGATGAAACTCCAACCTGACTTGGGCAGCCAGGGCTGCCGGCCAGCCCAACTGGACCCCTGCCCTGGCTGGAGAAATGGACAGTAACAGCTATGCCACTGTCTGAAAGGCCTCATGGCCCTGGAGGCCCTGCTGGGCCACTCTCTGGCTCTGAAAGCTCCCAGGGAGGAGGGTGGGGGGCCCATCTTCAAGTGGATGGCCACCCAGGGTGATAAGAATAACCACAAAAACAACAACAAGCTGCATCCAGGAAACTTCAACTCTGAGCTCTGGACACACAAGGCTGAGCACTTTACATTTCTAAATGCATTTAATCCTCATTATCATCGTCATCCTCATTTTACCAATAAGGAAACAAGGCCCAGAGAGGTTAAGTCACTAGCCCAAAGTCACACTGCCAGGCAGTGTCAGAGTGGCAGGATGACTCCAGATTCCACACCTTTAACCACTTTGCCACACTGTCGCCCACTCTCTGCCTCTGGGATCTCTGGGGACATTGCCCCGCAGACCCTTCCCTAGGACTTGTCCCATGAGGAGGACAGCGGCTCTGGTCACTGAGGAGGCAGCAGAACACTGAGTAAAGGGAACAGGGTGGGTGTCAGGCAGTCCTGGCTTTGAATCCCGGCTGAGCCACCTGTCACTGTGTGACCATAGGCAAGTCTGTTTCCTCATCTTTCGTGGATATGTAATGCCTAACTTTTCAGACTGCTGGGCAGTTTTTTCCATACAGACAATTACTAGTGTTGGCTGAACACCCGCTAAGTATGCTATGAAAGAGCATCATTTCTAATGATGTGTGCATCTCTAATCTTTGTAACAGCTGGAGACGCTATGATCACCTCCACCTTACAGAGGGAGAAACTGAGGCTTGACTAGGTTAAGTGACCTCCCAAGGTTATAAGAAAGAAGCAAAGCCGAGATTTGAGCCCATGTCCTCTGAGAGCAAAAGCCCTAGTCTTAGTCCATCTGCCATGGATGCCACACCTGCATCAAGTGAAATGAGGCCTGTCAAGGGCTTGGCACTGTGCCTGGCTCATGTGAGCCCTCAAGTAACAGAGCTGTTATTGCCGTTGCTATAACGAGGAGAGAGAAAATGTATTTGCACTCAGCACAGTGCCTTGTTCCTAGGAGACCTAGGAAACCTCCCATCAACCACGTGTGTTAAATGGTTGTAGCTGTCTCGGGCAGGTCAAGGCCACCTGCAGCAGCCAGGGCCTCTTTGCTCAGCCCAGTGAGGGCTCCAAGGGAATCAAGCCGGTCCCTTCTCCTCCCCAGGATCCTATGGCTTACCTGGGAAGTGAGGAAAGACCCACGTGCAGCAGTTATGTCACTGTTCCCGCCTCCACAAACCAACCAAAGTGGATGGGAGACCCTCAGAGGCCCTTCCAACCCTAATGTAATTCACATCCTGCGTGGAATTGGCACCAGGCGAAACTCGAAACAACACAGCTTGAGTGCTGTTTGATCAAAAAATTTCCCAGGCCTATGCTCCCCATAGGACAACTTCCTATACAAACATCGCCAGTGGGCCCGATAGTCCACCCAGGTCAGGGGTGGATCCTTAGGAGTCTCTGGATCTTGGGCATCCCAGCCGTCCATCCTGCCTCAACCCCATGTTTGAAGGCTGACCCCCAACTCTCAAGTGTTCACCAGAGTCCTCAGCAGCACTAGTTCACTTTTGACCCCTCGTTGGCAACGCTGCTAAACACAGAGGATTTGCTGTCCCCCCAACCCTCTCCCACAACCATTGTGTTCCTAATTTCCCCCTGGATTATCTGCCAAGCCACTTGCTCCCATCCTGCAAATCTTGACACTGAAGCTTTCGGTGTTTGCCCAGACAACAGCAACTGTAAGACACCATCGATCGTAAGATACATCCAAATTCCTGAGGTGTAATATGTGAAAAGGTTTGTTTTTATAGAATGGATGATTTTGGTAATAACATTTATTAAGGCCCCGGTATGAGCCTGGCCCCATGCTAGGTGCTCCTAGCACACATCTTCCTTAGTGTCACATCTCTTTCATTTATTATTGTTATCATTCCTCTATAGAGAGGTAAAGCAATCTGCCCAAGGTCACATAGCTGATAAGTGGCAAAGCCAGGACTTGAACTGTGGTCTCTTTGATCTTGTCACAATAGCAGAGACAGACGCTCTCCTGGGCATTTCCTCCAAGCTACCTTCTGAGCCCAATGGATTTATGCCAAATTAAGTCAGCTCTGACCTTGGGAAGCCTTTCCCATCTTTTGATTTCCTTACATTAGAGAGTAATAATAATAGTACTCTGTGCCAGGTACTGTACTAGCTGGTGTATGTGTCCTAGTGCATTCAATGTTCCCATCTGCCTTATAGGGTAGGCTCTATCATTAGCCCCATTTCACAGATGAGGAGACTGAGATGCAGAGAGGTAATGTCACATACTCAGGTCACATTGCTGGGAAAGGGAAGAACAGTCTGGCTCCAGATCTCACTCTCCTAACCCATCCCATCTTCCCACTTCACCAAACTGGCACAGGAAGCCCTCTGGTACCCCAAACCCACCCCCACCCCTCCCCACTCCTGCCACCCCAAATCCTATTGACGTTCATGGTAGCCAGCCCCCTCTCCTGCTGGGAGCAGGACCTGGGCTGTCAGGCTTGAGTCAGATGGATGGTCCTCCCCAGCCAGGCCCAGCTTCCAAGTTTCTTCATGCTGGACCCAAACATAACACAATCTAGCAGCCCTGGATTCTCTTCAGAAAACGAAATCGAGGGGCGGTGTGGAAAGAAATCTAATTAGAATCCCTTGGAGCCCCAGCTCTTCCTATTATTAAATTATCCCCCTTTGAAGTGGAACTTGACTCATTATAATAATTTGAATGCTGAGGAATTGTCTTCTGTGATCCTGGTCCGAGGCAAATTGCTTTCACAATTGCATTTATCCATGTCCTGGTCTCTCTCCACTGGGACAAAGGATCGCTGGGGATGCCAAGTGGTTCCTGCTTCAGAGAAGAGCTTGGGGAGTATCCAGGGGGCCTGCTTCCCTGTGGGCCAGAGCTGCTGAGATGCAGTGTTGGGGACCCCACACAAACGTGGTAAGAGGGGCCACCCAGGTTTCCTACAACATCATAGCCATAGGCACAAATCAGAGGGTCACACTGGGACAGGAAGGCTGGTGGGGAAATTTAGAAGGTCTGGGCCAAACACTTCATGTGGTAAATGGCCCAGAAGAGGGATCCCCTGGGCATGTATCAAAACCACCTGGCTGCAGATTCCAGGGTCCCATCCCCAGAGATTCTGACTCTTCGTGTCTGCAGAGGGGTCCCCTAATCTAATTTAAGGCCCCCAGAGTGAATCTGAGGTGCAGCCAGGTTTGGGCCCTGCTGGCCTGGTACCACTGGGGATCCTTCTGTGGTACCTGAGATCCAGTGCCCATCCACCACCCCGGAATCTCATTACTCTTACAGAAGGGGATACCAGTAACCCCGGGCTGGCAAAATGCTAAGAGGGTCAGCCCTGGTGGCCAACTCCCTTTCTTTCCCTGGAGTCTTAGATAGCAAGACTCGTGGCTGCCAGTCTTGGTGTCCTTGGAGAACACCTGACACCTCTGTTTCACCAAGGATATTTTTGTACCCTTTATTGAGGACAGAAACAAGAGGTAGTGTTTTCTCTGAACTTTTTTAAAGGAATGTGTTTTGGGGGATTCTGATGTCTGCCCATCTTACCTGACCTAGTTCAAGTCTCGCCTCCTCTAAAAAAGACTGCCAAATCCTCCAAGTACTCCAGCCCTTACCTGGTCTCCACAGCCCTTATTTTCTGGATTGGCCCCCAGGTCACCATGCGGCCAGGTGCTGAGCTCCTTACTACTTCCCGCTCTCCCTGATCTTTACCCATTAGTGGTTTTCTGGGGATCCGGAGCCAGCCATCAGTTTATAAAGCACACTGGATATAGTGAATGGAACCCAAAATGGATCTTCTCTAAAGCAAGCCCAGGCCAGTTTCTCAAATATCTGACCGGTCATCCCTCCGGGGATCCCCTGGGGACAAAGGAAGCTCAGGGACCAGGTCCCATCCTTCCCTCTTTCGAGATGAGGAGCCTGAGCTCCAAGCAAGATGGCACAGCGCCGAGTCCCCGCTCTTGACGCCGCCGTTCACCCACCCAGAAGGCGGCTTCTTGTTCCCTCTGATCAAGCGAGTTAACGCCGGGCCTCCTTCCCTCCTGAGTGACCATTTCCTGCCCCACAGACACATTTGAGGAGGTTCCACATGGCTTCTCTCTTCCCACAGGGTTGGCTGCTGAGAGTGCGGCCTGGACAATGCTCCATGCATCTGCCAGCCTTAAGAAAGAACCACAGTATTTCGGAAGAGAATTGTGGTCAGAAAAGTGACTCGGTTTCAATGGTCCTCTTTACTCAATAGAGCTTCTCTCGTGTCTCCTAGTCACATCCACTTGCCTTCCTGACCTGAGGGCAGGGTCTCCACAGTGTAGGACATAATGAGCTACCAGCAACAGTGCTTTTCCAGTGACTGTTTATCCCTTACCTCCCCATTCCCGAGACCCTAAAGAGAAGAACAAATCCAAATATCTGATTTCCAGAAAATGTTTTCACCATCTGCCATTAGTCTCATCCCAAAATGGAATAAATCCAACCCTTGCATTAGCTTGCAGAGAATACCCCTGCTTTGATGTTACAGATGACGTCAAAGGCTGGCAAACCCAACAGCTTGCAGCAAAACAACCACAGGGTACAACCTTGCAGACCTCCCTGCTTCCTTCTTCTGGTCTTTCATTCATACTCTTAATTAACTCTGTCCACACTGCACTCTACTGTAGGACATGAGTACTGCAGTGCCAGAGATTCATGACTCAGACTGCTTTCTCCAGTTTTCCAAATCCCTTCCACTGACCTTTAACTATAGACTTGCCAAAGTAGGTTCAATCACTTGTGACCCCTTCATCATGCAACAACCATAGGGCAGAATATCATACGGACCTTGGCACCACATAGACTTGGGTTCTAGTCCTGGCTCTGCCACTCTGTGACCTTGGACAAGTCATATACGCTCCAAGCCTCAGTTTCTGTGTGTGTAAAATGGGAATGATAATGCCAACAGGTTTACTGTAAGGATCTACTGAGATCAAAAGGCTTATCACAGTGCCTGGAAGAAAGTGAGTACAATGAATGTTCTATATATATATATTTTTTTTTCCATTTTACATACGAGGAAATTGAAGTTCAAGAGAGGGAAAATGGTTTCTCAAGAAACACATAGATATATGAGGAGTCCAGGAGGCAAACACATCTCCTGATTCTACATTCTGGGCCCTTTTTATTCAACAGCAGAGCTCAGCCTTTAGACTGAATTTGAGAACAAAGGCACCTCATGTAGACTCAGAAAAGATCAAATAGGATAAAGTCACAGCAAGAGGACAGCACTAAGGACCCAGGTAAAGATGGAGATCCTCACTGATTCCTACTATGTCTCCTTATTGATGTAGAGAAACACAAAAGTGCAAAAGAATGTTAAGGGGGAAAATAAAGACAGGGATAGGGACATAGAAGGAGAGGAGCCTCAGTGTCTGAGGGAGGGAGCTGGAAAATTTAACGCCAAATGCATCACAAATTCACTGCCCCCTTCAATGCTCCTCCCTAGGTCAGATGGGCATCCGGGTCTGGCCCCTTTCTGGATGGAGAAATGGCAGCGACAGAGGCAAAGGATTCAGCCCTGCTGCCAGAAATGGTCGGCCCCAGAGACAACAGAGGCTCCCAAATTCCTGGTGTCTCATCTCTGCCTTGGAACATTCTCGGGCCAAAACAGACATGAGAACCTGATGGTGGAGTCTTTGAGCTGGAAGAAAATCCAAGATGTCACCCAATGTAGCCCAGTCCTTCCAGGCAAAACCACACCGAAACCATCCGGACAGATGCTAATTGGATGAATGGTTTTAAATTACATAATGGGGGATGGGTGGGGAGAAGGGAGCCAAGGATAATCTGAACAGAAACACAGTCCAGAGAAAATAGTGGTGACAACAAAGAATGACTTAAGCACACACAAAGGAAGCCGGGATACAGGTAGGGGCCTGTTTCCCCCACAAGGGGCTGAAGGCAAAGATGCAGCCACAGAGCCTCACAAGCCAGGGAGAGCTTTGGCCTGGGCCCCTCCACTTCTCAGACAGGTTGCTGGTCTCTCCCTACCAGTCCTCCCGTCGATGCTCCACCAGCCTCATCTCCCTCCTCGCTTTCAGTTCTTGGAATGCACTGCACTTTCCCTTCTCAGCCTTTGCAACTGCTGTTCCCTGGGCCTGGAGCACCGTTCCCTCACCCCACTTCCCACCCCGGATGCTAGCTCCCCAGCTCCCATCCTTCCTGGAGGTCCCAGCTTGGTCCTGGGAAGCCATTTACCATCCCCATCCCCAAAAGGCATGGACTCCAAGTGCCTGGGAAACTCCCTGTGCACTCACCCACCCCAGCCCAGGGCATGTCACTGAGGCCCCGACTAGGCTGGAGGCTCCCAGCCAGCAGGGACTGTAGTCACCTTTTCACAACTGTATCTCCCAGATGGAGACCCAAAGAGCAGACACTTCATAAATATTCGGTGGATAAAAAAAGACAATGACTGCTAATTTCCCAGAGCGTGGCCCACTGTTTCAATTTTTGAGGCTGAAAATAAGGAGAAATTGGTATCGAATGTGCCCTACCAGGTCTCGAAATAATAACAAAACAGATATTTATTAAGTGCTTCTAATGTGCTGTGCCCCATGCAGGGTGCTTTACACTCTCTGACTCAGCTAAGTGCACACAACTCCATAAGCCAGGGGTTGCTGTCATTATCTCTACCTCCAGGACAGAGAAGTGAACAGAGTGGTTGAGTAACTTGCCCGAGATCACAGATCCTTGACTTGAATGTGGGCCTGGCTGATCCCGGAGCCCAAGCAGTTGCCAAGGCACCCCAGCCTCTCCCCTTGAAACCCACTTCAGAAAGCCCCTCGTGTGTAACTCTAAACCGTGCCTGCGGCGAAGTCAGCCCATCTCCTCTTCTCACATCTCAAGCCCAGATGGGGTCTGAGTGACATTTATCTCATCCCCAGTCACAGAGCTGGAGCCCAGCAGAGCCCTGGGAGCATGGAACTCCCCGTGGACAGAGAGCAGGAGGAAGTGACTGCTGGCCCAAAGCGGGGCTTGGTCCCCTGTGTCTGATGGTGCCTTCTGGCCCCTGCTGCCACACGCCTCGTGTCTGTAAAGCAGAAGTCTCAGAGACAGGGAAGGAAGCCAGTAGCAAGCAGACTGTCATCACAAGTTAGGTGTTCTCCCGTCCGAGGACAACAGGAACTAGCCAAGGCTGCCTCCTCCACGCAGTCTTCCTTGATTTCTTGATTCCACATTTGTGAACAAGTGTTGCTTGAGCCCCCGGATCCCTCTGCTGGTACCTGTACTATGGTCCTGCCCTGACCTTTTGTGTACCTTGTGACCCAGCTACAAGCAGCTTTTAATTGCTCGCTTTACCTCATCTGTAAAATGTGGCTGTTAATATCACCTACCCCTGGGGCTGTTGGAAGGAGTGTGTGTGTATATACTCATATAGATTACTATAGATAATGTGATTACATAGATGACTATATAGATTTATGTGTGAGTGTGTAAATGCTTGGGACAACTCTTGGCATATAGTAAGTGTTTAATAAACATCATCTGTTCTTATTAATGTCAATATGATTATGGAAATAGGCCGGGGAGAGGCATCCTTCGCAATGACAGAGGAAAATGCCTTTTATGAATCAAGCTGAGATTCCCAAACACTGGTCTGTGAAACAGCCTCCAGAGGACCTCCCTGTGGCATTTGTTAGAGACAGAGTCCCAGGTCTTGCTCCTGGACCTACTGACTTTGAGTCTCGGAGGTGGAGCCCAGGAATGTATATTTTTACAACCTGTCCAGATGAGGACAATGGTCAGCCAGGTTTGGGGCCCACTGGGCTAGACCAGATGTTTCTTGAGCAAGTGGAGGAGTGGGCTCTCCTGGGATTCCAAAGTGGGGAGGGGTCTCTCCCTCCCTCCCTGCCTTTTTTTCATCAGTATTTTCAGCTTTACTCCAGAAGAACTCCCAGTAGACCTTCTGACCATGTGAACCCTGAGTACGCTTAGTCTTGTTTCACACCCACTAAATGTCCTTGAGCAGTTCGTTTTCCATCCCCTGTGCAAATAAAGGTTTGCTACCAATGTGACTTGTGTACACTGGCTAGAGGGGGCCATGTCTGATCTACCAGAAAGGTGCCTTGTAGCATTTAACCTCTCTCTTCACAGCTAAGAAGCTGAGACCCAGAGAGGGTATGTGATTTGTCCAAGGCCACACAGCAAGCAACCAGAGTGCAGACTATAGTCAAGTCTCTGGTCTCTTAGCCACCACCATTTCCATGGTGACAGGCCCCTCTTCCAATCCCACAGGACCACTCATGTGTATATGCCAATTAGTAGGGTATGAGTTACAAAGTTTTATCTATTGAATACTCTATGTACCAGGCATAGTGCTAACTGCTTCACATACATTCTTTCATTTAAGCCCCGTGAACAGTTCCTTGTGGGCATTTTATCCTCATTTCACCTCTAGGACAACTGAGCCTCAGCAAGGTAAAGTGACCACTCAAAGCTACACAGCTGGAGCGAGCTGGGATTGCAATCCAGGCAAGTCTGATTCCAGAGCCGGGATCCTTGGCTGTGATGCCAGTCACGGAGCTAATGTCTCTCACCTCAAACCCCGCCTTCTCTATCTGCTCTGTGATGCGGGCGGGGACTCAGCACACTGCATCTTCTCTGCCAGCTGGCTCTGCCATGAAGGGGATAAAGGGAGACTGCAAGGCTGGAGGAGGAAGGAGGGACCTTCTCCCTGCTCGCCTCCTGCTGCTTCACAGCCCCACTCAGAGACACCAGAACCAGCCTGATTGCTCCTCTTCCTTAAGAGCTGGGTCCCGGGCCCACGAGGCCCCTCGTGTGGTCTCAGAAACCCCAACCCCAGCTGAGCTGCACCCGGTCCTCAGAGGTCTGTGTTTCCTCTCCACGGAATTGCTCCTCTAAATTCCTGTCTTCATAATTCCAACTTCCTCCTTTTGTTCTCCCATCCCTTCTGCGATACCTCAGTGTTCTATTTTGACCTTTTCAGTTTCTTAGTTAACAACTTTATACCTGGTTAACAATTCGTTATATTAAACCCTGTCTGTTTAAATAAGTGATGTGGTTTCTGTCTCCTGACTGGACTTGACTGAACCAGGAGTGGTCCCAGGAAACAGATCCTCAAAGATGGAATTTGGAAATTGGTTTTGCTCCCGTGAGGTCATCCTAGCAATGTCCCTTCACCCCGGCAGCAGCAATTCCTTCTTGCAGCAGAAGCTGAATCCACTTTGCAGTTTTTCCAGCAATTGCAGAACCGCTTCATTGCCCCCACCTCACCCCCAGATTCCAACACTAGCCGGCCAGTGCCCACCCCCACCCCCAGAGGTCTGGGTCCCAGTCCCATGGGGCCTACGAGCCCAGAGACACCAGCACCAGCCAGAGTGCTCTTGATGGACACAGTCATCATATTACACTGCATAGTGTAAGTTACTGTAGAGGCTGCAAAAAACAAAAGGACTTGTGTCTATGGGCAGAGGGTATGATCCCAAGGCATCAGTTTGACCTAAGCAGGACTGTCCAGAGAGAGAGAGAGAGACTGCTCTCTTGGGCAGAGAACTAAGCCCAGTGGGGTGGACCAGGCCTGCTGTGTGACCAGCACTGACCATCAAAACTGCCTGGGATGGGAATTCCCTCACGGTCCAGTGGTTAGGGCTCTGCGCTTCAGGGGGCACAGGTGTGATCCCTGGTTGGGGAAATAAGATCCTGCATGCCATGCGGTGCCACGCCCCTGAAAAAAACAAAACAACAACAACAACAACAACAAAAACCCTGCCTGGGATTTCACCAAAGAGGATAAACAGACAGCAGATCAGCACATGAAAAGATCTTCAACAGCATTAACCATTAGGGAAATGCAACTTACAAACCACAGTGAGATACCACTACACACCTATCAGAATGGCCAAAATTTTAAAAAGTGACAACACCAAATGCTGACGAGGATGCAGAGGAACTGGATCCCTCATACATTGCTGGTAAGAATGTAAAATGGTACAGCTGCTGTGGAAAACAGTTTGGCGGCTTCTTTAAGAACTGAACATGCAATTATCATATGACCCAGCAATTGCACTCCTGGGCATTTATCCCAGAGAAATGAAAACTTACACTCACACACAAAAGAGCTGTACCTGAATGTCTATAGCATTTTTACTCGTAACAGCCAAAAACTGGAAACAATCCAGATGTCCTTTAATAGGTAACCAGTTAAACAAACTTCAGTATATTCATACCATGGAATACTACACACCAGTAAAAAGGAAATATTGATACATAAGAGTATACACAATGATTGATACAAAAGAATTATTGATACACATGACAACCTGGATCAATCTCCAGAGAATTATGCTGAGCAAAACAAATCAATCTCAAAAGGTTAAATACTGCATGATTCCATGTATGTAATACTCTTGAAACCACAAAGCTATAGACATGGAGAACAGATTTGTGGTTGAGAGGAGTTAAGGAGGGGGTGGGGAGAGGAGGGAAGTGAGTGAGGCTAGAAAAGAGCAGCATGATGTAGCCTTGTGGGGACAGAAATGTTCTGTACCTTAACTGTGTTAATGTCGATATCTGGGTTGTGACTACAGGCACACTTCGGAGAGATTGCGGGTTGGGTTCCAGGGCACCGCAATAAAGCAAATATCACACTAAGGCGAGTCACACGAATGCTCTGGTTTCCCAGTGCATATAAAAGTGATATTTACACTATACTGTACTCTATTAAGTATACAATAACACTGTGTCTAAAACAACAAGGTACATACCTTAATTTTAAAATACCTTATTGCTGGGGCTTCCCTGGTGGCGCAGTGGTTGCGCGTCCGCCTGCCGATGCAGGGGAACCGGGTTCGCGCCCCGGTCTGGCAGGATCCCACATGCCGCGGAGAGGCTGGGCCCGTGAGCCATGGCCGCTGAGCCTGCGCGTCCGGAGCCTGTGCTCCGCAACGGGAGAGGCCACAACAGAGGGAGGCCCGCATACCACAAAAAAAAAAAAAATACCTTATTGCTAAAAAATGTTACCCATCATCTGACAATGCAGGGTTGCCACAAGCCTTTGATTTATAAAAACCAAAATATCTGCAAAGCGCAATAAAGTGAAGAGCACTAAAGTGAGGTCTGCCTGTACAGTTTTACAAGATGTTACCTTTGGGGAAAACTGGGTGAAGGGTACAGTGGCTCTGTCTTATTTCTTGCAAATGCATGTGAATCTACAGCTCAAAATTAAAAGTTTAATTTAAAAAACAAAAACAACCTGAGACCCCTTTTCAGAGCCCTCATCTGAGCTGGAATACTGGTTCACATGTGTTATTTGAGAGTCTCCCCAAGAGTTGAAAACCACACAATTAAATGATTGCTAAAATCCTTTCATCTAAAAATGTAACATTTTTATGTGAAAATATATCATAATCCAAACATCTTATGAAGTCAGGCTGGCACTACACCCTCCAACACCACCCCCCTCCCCCAGCCCCGGGCTCCCCAGCAGAAAGGGAGAGGAAACCCTGAAAGACGGAATCAGGACGCAAGGGAGGGTGACCCAGGAGGGGGCAGCTCTCTCTTTCATGGTCTGAGGACTCCCAACCATGAGACTCTCAATGAAGCAGAGCTAATAGCCACAGTGGCTGAGGGCGGGATTAGAACCCACCTTTCTGGCTCTGCTTCCCGCAGCTCAGCGAGCTCTGGGCAGCCCCCTCGAATGTGTCAGAACAGTTAGAAATGGTTCCAATTATAACCAGGAAGTTTTTAAGCCTGTGGCTGGAAAGGAATGCCGATTCATGTAATAGCCGTTACCGCGCACAATACCCCCCCACCAAGTGTTCTTGGCGCAGTTTTTGAGGGTGACAAATGGTGTCCCCATTGGCACAGATAGGAGCCTTTATCACAAAGGGGAGAAACCCCCAGTCTCTGGAGAAGAACAATAGTGGGAAAGGTCTTGGGGAGGACAGCACTCTGTGTCCCTGGATGTAACTGGATACCTGGGGGGGAGGGGGGTAGTCCTTCCCCCTTCATAATTAGTCAGCTAATTATCCTCTTCTCCATGCTAATGAATCACCAAAGACTCTTTCAGGAAGAAGAGTAATCAGAGAGGTTTCGCTGTCTGGGGCCCCACAGCCTCCCTCCTCCTTTCTCCCTGGCTCCCACCGGGGTCTCCTCTGCCACCCCGAGCAGAGAGCCAGCCATGAACTCGTGATCCGGAGCCCCTGAGCCTCACAGCTAACATGCAGTGCAGGGGGTTGGGCTGGGCCACGAGCTCTCGGGGTACTGCTTCAGATACTATTACTTCCTTCTTCCTGGTGTGTCCAGCAGCTCCTTCAAGTGCCAGCGATGGTGTTACAAATCACTGCAGGAGGCCTGGAAATAGGCATCTTCATCCACCGTTTCCTAGCTGTCTGACTCTCAGCAAGTCACTTCACCTCTCTGCACCTTCCAGAGTTTCTATCTCCAAGGAACCTTCTTCAGAGAGCTATGGGGGTGGGGGTGGGTGCCTGCCACCCAGAGCCCAGGCAAACAGTGGGTGCTCCATGAACGGTGATGGCCACAGAAGAGAGAGAAATGCTCTACTTCCAACCTCCCAGACTCCACAAGCCCCTTGGTAGGTCCTCTGTGCAGTCCAACTTTTCCAAGCTTGGACCTCAAAAGGTCTGAAACATCCAACAGCCATTCAAGATGGTGTTCTTGAAGAATATTAAGTGTATAGGGAAAGGCTCCCAAAGACTCCTGAATGATAAGCACAGAGTAGCAAATATATAGGCACCAGGCTGACAGTACTGTCACAGGTAGAAAAACGACTGTAATGAAATCCACCAAAATATTAGCAATGGCTTTCCTGGGATATGGGGGCACTGCAGGAGATGGTCTTTTCTTTTCTTTTTTTTTTTTTTTGTGGTACGCAGGCCTCTCACTGTTGTGGTCTCTCCCGTTGCGGAGCACAGGCTCCGGACGCACAGGCTCAGCGGCCGTGGCTCATGGGCCTAGCCGCTCTGCGGCATGTGGGATCTTCCCGGACCGGGGCACGAACCCGTGTCCCCTGCATCGGCAGGAGGACTCTCAACCACTGCACCACCAGGGAAGCCCGGTCTTTTCATCATTATACGTCTAACATTTATGAAATTTTTACCACGAACATTTAAAACTCATAGAAATACTGTTTTATGTTTATATGCTATATACAATGATTTTACATTATATACAATATAGAAAAGCTACCATTTAAAAAAAATTAAAACCTTTCAATAGAATTGTTGAGGGCGGAGATTGGTTCAAGATGGCAGAGTAGAAGGACATGCATTCACTCCCTCTTGCAAGAGCGCCGGAATCACAACTAACTGCTGAACAATCATCCACAGGAAGACACTGGAACTCACCAAAAAAGATACGCCACATCCAAAGACAAAGTGGAAGCCACAATGAGATGGTAGGAGGGGCGCAATCACAATAAAATCAAATCCCATAACTGCTGGGTGGGTGAGTCACAAACTGGAGAACACTTATACCACAGAAGTCCACCCACTGGAGTGAAGGTTCTGAGCCCCACGTCAGACTTCCCAACCTGGGGGTCCAGCAACGGTAGGAGGAATTCCTAGAGAATCAGACTTTGAAGGCTAGTGGGATTTTATTGCAGGACTTCGACAGGGCTGGGGGAAACAGAGACTCCACTCTTGGAGGGCACACACAAAGTAGTGTGTGCATCGGGACCCAGGGGAAGGAGCAGTGACCCCATAGGAGACTGAACCAGACCTACCTGTTAGTGTTAGAGGGTCTCCTGCAGAGGCGGGGGGCAGCTGTGGCTCACTGTGGGGACAAGGACACTGGCAGCAGAAGTTATGGGAAGTACTCCTTGGTGTGAGCCCTCCCAGAGTTCGCCATTAGCCCCACCAAAAAGCCAGGTAGGCTCCTGTGTTGGGTCGCCTCAGGCCAAACAATCAACAGGGAGGGAACCCAGACCCACCCATCAGCAGACAAGTGGATTAAAGTTTTACTGAGCTCTGCCTACCAGAGCAACAGCCAGCTCTACCCACCACCAGTCCCTCACATCAGGAAACTTGCACAAGCCTCTTAGATAGCCTCATCCACCAGCGGGCAGACAGCAGAAGCAAGGAGAACTACAATCCTGCAGCCTGTGGAACAAAAACCACATTCACAGAAAAATAGACAAGATGAAGAGGCAGAGGGCTATGCACCAGATGAAGGAACAAGATAAAAGCCCAGAAAAACAATGAAATGAAGTGGAGGTAGGCAACCTTCCAGAAAAAAGAATTCTGAATAATGATAGTGAAGATGATAGAGGACCTCGGAAAAAGAATGGAGGCAAAGATCGAGAAGATGCAAGAAATGTTTAACAAAGACCTAGAAGAATTAAAGAACAAACACCTAGAAGAATTAAAGAACAAACAAACAGAGATGAACAATACAATAACTGAAATGAAAAATACAGTAGAAGGAATCAATAGCAGAATAACTGAGGCAGAAGAACGGATAAGTGACCTGGAAGACAGAATGGTGGAATTCACTGCTGCGGAACAGAA
>NC_041216.1:15360643-15361156 GCF_002837175.3 Physeter macrocephalus | reverse complement strand
AGGATATAACAATTATAAATATATATGTACCCAACATAGGAGCACCTCAATACATAAGGCAACTGCTAACAGCTATACAAGAGGAAATTGACAGTAACACAATAATAGTGGGGGACTTTAACACCTCACTTACACCAATGGACAGATCATCCAGACAGAAAATTAATAAGGAAATACAAGCTTTAAATGACACAATAGACCAGATAGATTTTAATTTATATTTAGAGGACATTCCATCCAAAAACAGCAGATTACACTTTCTTCTGAAATGCACATGGAACATTCTCCAGGATAGATCTCATCATGGGTCACAAATCAAGCCTCGGTCAATTTGAGAAAATTGAAATCATATCAAGCATCTTTTCTGACCACAATGCTATGAGATTAGAAATCAATTACAGGGAAAAAAACATAAAAAACACAAACACATGGAGGATAAACAATACGTTACTAAATAACCAAGAGATCACTGAAGAAATCAAAGAGGAAATCAAAAAATACCTAGAGACAAAT
>NC_041216.1:15358952-15360414 GCF_002837175.3 Physeter macrocephalus | reverse complement strand
GCAACTCTATGCCAATAAAATAGACAACCTGGAAGAAATGGACAAATTCTTAGAAAGGTATAATCTTCCAAGACTGAACCAGGAAGAAACAGAAAATATGAACAGACCAATCACAAGTAATGAAATTGAAACTGTGATTAAAAATCTTCCAACAAACAAAAGCCCAGAACCAGATGGCTTCACAGGTGAATTCTATCAAAATTTAGAGAAAAGCTAACACCCATCCTTCTCAAACTCTTCAAAAAAATTGCAGAGAAAGGAATACTCCCAAACCCATTCTATGAGGCCACCATCACCCTGATACCAAAACCAGTCAAAGATACTACAAAAAAAGAATATTACAGACCAATATCACTGATGAATATACATGCAAAAATCCTCAACAAAATACTAGCAAACAGAATCCAACAACACATTAAAAGGGTCATACACCATGATCAAGTGGGATTTATCCCAGGGATGCAAGGATTCTTCAATATATGCAAATCAATCAATGTGATATACCATATTAACAAATTGAAGAATAAAAACCGTATGATCATCTCAATAGATGCAGAAAAAGCTTTTGACAAAATTCAACACTCATTTACGATAAAAACTCTCCAGAAAGTGGGCATAGAGGGAAACTACCTCAACATAATAAAGCCCATATATGACCAACCCGCAGCAAACATCATTCTTAATGGTGAAAAACTGAAAGCATTTCTTCTAAGATCAGGAACAAGACAAGGATGTCCACTCTCGCCATTATTATTCAACATGGTTTTGGAAGTCCTAGCCACGGCAATCAGGGAAGAAAAAGAAATAAAAGGAATACAAATTGGAAAAGAAGAGTAAAATAGCCACTGTCTGTAGATGACATGATACTATACATAGAGAATCCTAAGGATGTCACCAGAAAACTACTAGAGCTAATCAATGAATTTGGTAAAGTAGAAGGATACAAAATTAATGCACAGAAATCTCTTGCATTCCTATAGACTAATGATGAAAAATCTGAAAGAGAAATTAAGGAAACACTCCCATTTACCACTGCAACAAAAAGAATAAAATACCTAGGAATAAATCTACCTAGGGAGACAAAAGACCTGTATGCAGAAAATTATAAGACACTGATGAAAGAAATTAAAGATGATACAAACAGATGGAGAGATATACCATGTTCTTGGTTTGGAAGAATCAATATTGTGAAAATGCATATACTACCCAAAGCAATCTACAGATTTAATGCAATCCTTATTAAATTACCAATGGCATTTTTTACAGAACTAGAACAAAAAAATCTTAAAATGTGTATGGAGACACCAAAGACCCCGAATAGCCAAAGCAGTCTAAAGGAAAAAAAACGGAGCTGGAGGAATCAGACTCCCTGACTTCAGACTATACTACAAAGCTACAGTAATCAAGACAGTATGGTACTGGCACAAAAACAGAAATATAGATCAATGGAACAGGATAGAAA
>NC_041216.1:15342465-15358929 GCF_002837175.3 Physeter macrocephalus | reverse complement strand
TATAAAACTTTTAGAGGAAAACATAGGAAGAACACTCCTTAATAAAAATCACAGCAAGATCTTTTTTGTTCCACCTCCTAGAGTAAAGGAAATAAAAACAAATATAAACAAATGGGACCTAATGAAACATAAAAGCTTTTGCAAAGCAAAGGAAACTACAGACAAGACGAAAAGACAACTCTCAGAATGGGAGAAAATATTTGCAAATGAATCGACGTACAGAAGATTAATCTCCAAAATATATAAACATCTCATGCAACTCAATATTAAAAAAACAACCGAATCCAAAAGTGGGCAGAAGACCTAAATAGACATTTCTCCAAAGAAGACATACAGATGGCCAAGAAGCACATGAAAACCTGCTCAACAACACCAGTTATTAGAGAAATGCAAATCAAAACTACAGTGAGGTACTACCTTACACCAGTTAGAATGGGCATCATCAGAAAATCTACAAACAACAAATGCTGGAGAGGGTGTGGAGAAAAGGGAACCCTCTTGCACCCTTGGTGGGAATGTAAATTGATACAGCCACTATGGAGAACAGTATGGAGTTTCCTTAAAAAACTAAAAATAGAATTACCATATGAGCCAGCAATCCCACTACTGGGCATATACCCAGAGAAAACCATAATTCAAAAAGATACATGCACCCCAATGTTCATTGCAGCACTATTTACTATAGCCAGGTCATGGAAGCAACCTAAATATCCATCGACAGACGAATGGATACAGACGATGTGGTACATATATACAGTGGAATATTACTCAGCCATAAAAAGGAACGAAATTGAGTTTTTTTGTAGTGAAGTGGGTGGACCTAGCGTCTGTCATACAGAGTGAAGTAAGTCAGAAAGAGAAAAACAAATACCATATGCTAACACATATATATATGGAATTGGAACCTAGAAAAATGGTACAGATGAACTGGTTTGCAGGGCAGAAATAGAGACACAGATGTAGAGAACAAACGTATGGCCACCAAGAGGGGAAAATGCCAGGGGGGTGGGGTGATGAATTGGGAGTTTGGGATTGACATATATACACTAATATGTATAAAATGGATAACTAATAAGAACCTGCTGTATAAAAAAATAAATAAAATAAAATTCAAAAAAAAAAAGAATTGTTGAGAGCAAAACAGCTGATTTCCTTTCATTGTGCACTCAGCTAACATTACTCTGGATGCTGCAGGGGGTACAGGGGTGTGAAAGACCCAGGCCCAACCCTCAGGAAGCTTGACAGTCTAACAAACAAGGAACATCAGGTGTTATTGAAGAAGTACAGGCAGCAAGGAGATCAAGGAGGGCCACTTAGAAGAGATGCCATCCAGACAGGTTTGGGAAGGATGGAATTGTAGGGTTGAGACACATGGTTATATTTCACCCCACTGTACCCATACCTGGGACATCAGTTGGGGGGTGATGTCCCAGGTATGGGTACAGTGGGGTGAAATATAGGAGGTGAAAAATTGGTCTCCTGCCCCCTTAATTTTCTACACCTGCACCTCCCTGGACACAGCACAGAAAATGATCCCTCTCTGGGCATCTCACAGAATCACAGGACCATAGTCTGTTGGATATGGAAGGGTCCCTTAGAGATGATGGAGTCAAATATCCTTATTATATATACAAGGATATTGAAGCCCAGTGAGGGGAAGAGTCTTGTCCCCAAGGCCTCTTAATTTTCCATCCAGGGAACCAGCTAGACTCACATCCAAGGACAGACTTGGCTTCTGAAACCATTGCTATGCAGGGTGCATTTTCCAGAAGTAAGTGACAATAGCAGCACTTCAACCCCAAGATCCTATTCTGGATGCTCCTAATTTCATCTTCCTAATTATTTTCCACATCCAACAACAGCACTGTGTGATACAAATGGCTTCGGAGGTCCTGAACATGAGCCTTCATCTGCTCAGTCCTGTTCCTTGGAACTCTAAGTTCTGATCATGGATTAGCCTGACCTATTACCCAAATTCATCCAAAGAAAGCTAACAATGGCTTCTACCTGCATATCCCTCCACACATGTAAGAAAGAAAGTACCCTCTCTTCCGGGCATACCCAACAGTGCCCTCTTTGGGCATAGCAAGGAGCATAATGTTAAGGACAAAGGCTTTGCAGCCAGGCAGACCTGGGCTCAAGTCCCTGATCCACCTCTTAATAGCTGTCTGACCTTGGTTAATTTACATAATTTTTCTGTGCCTTCTTTTCCTAATCGATAAAATGGTTGTATACAACCCGCAGGGTGGTTATGAGGATTAAATTAAATAATGTACATAAAGTGCTTAGCACAGTACTGTAAATTCAAGTCACCGGACTGTGAGTCTCATGAAAGCAGACAGGGGTTGAGTCTACCCTGTCCACCTGAATCCCCAGGACCTAACAAAGAGCCAGGCATTTAACAGAGGCTTAAAAAAATGATTAGTGAATGAATGAATAAACATGCTAGCCCACATTAAAGATTCAATGCTGTGATTATTACATCTGACCATGTCCTCTACTTGCATGTCCAAAAACAATAACATATTAGGAAGAGAAAACCAACCAGAAGCTGAATTACAGGTTTTCACTAAAAAAAAATTGCTAGCAGGGGAAATGAGGGTCTTGTATTTCCAGCAGGATGCTGCACTAAACACTCTTTAGACCCTCCAACCAAAACCAACCAAACATGCCAGCTAGGAAAAAAGAAAAAAAAAAAGCTTTAATTGCACCAATTAAGTCTCCAAAAGGTAATGCCTATCAGAACCAAAAACTAACTGAACAGTGGAACTCAGAGAGGTTAATGTTCCAAAGCTACATGGGGTACAGACTGGGGACAAAACCCAGAGCCCACCCAAGGTGAGGACTCTAAGAGAAAAGCCCCTCAGCATAAAGCCCCAAAAGTTACACATTGGTATCAAGGTAAACTAGACCAAAACCACCCTACCCTCTACTCCCTGGGGACGACAGGCAAATTGCTTGTACTGAACACTGGCAATGAGTAGAAGAGGGGGGAAAAAATCTCTCTCAGAATTCGTAACTACAAGCCAACACCAATAAAAGGGTTTGCAGCCTGAATTCACTCTACTTGGGTGGTCCAAAAAATACCAAGCCAAGAATTTAGTTTAAAATGGTCTCAAGCTGGTAATGACCACAGGCTCCTGGCAGAAGTCAATGCACATCCCCTGTAGGAACCGACCTCCATCACAGTCCCAAAAATTACCCAAAGGTAAAATTCTGATATATGAGCTCATGGTTGCAATTACAAAACACACAAGGAAACCAAGCATCCTGAACAAGACTCAGCAGAAACAACAGGTAGTAGACTCAGACCCACAAAGACCTCAAAAACTGGAATTATTAGACATAGAACTTAAAATAATTTTAACATATTTAAAGAAATTTTAAAAGGGCATTTGAAAATATAAGTAAAGAGTGTCTATAAAAATGACTACATAGATTTATTTATTTTTGGCTCGTTGGGTCTTCGCTGCTGCGTGCAGCTTTCTCTAGTTGTGGAGAGTGGTGGCTACTCTTCATTGCAGTGCAAGGCCTTCTCATTGCAGTGGCTTCTCTTGTTGCGGAGCATGAGTTCTAGGTACATGGGCTTCAGTAGCTGTGGCTCACAGGCTCTAGAGCACAGGCTCAGTAGCTGTGGCACATGGGCTTAGTTGCTCTGTGGCATGTGGGATCTTCCTGGACGAGGGATCGAACCCATGTCCCTGCATTGGCAGGCGGATTCTCAACCACTGTGCCACCAGAGAAGTCCCGACTTCATAGATTTAAAAAAGAACTTCTAGAAGTGAAAAATATAATGACTGAAATTTAAAACTCAGTAATTGTCTTTAACAGTGAATTAGAACCAGTTGAAGAATAAAACAGAAATTATAGAGGTGGAAAATATCAAAGAGAGATTAAGATACATGGAGAATAGCATGACAAGTTGTAACATATACCTAATCATGGTTACAGAACGAGGGCAGAGAAAGAATATGGCAGAGGCAATATTTGAAGAGATAATGGCCATTGAATCAATCATTATCTCTGAGAAGTTTCTATAAATAATGAAGATAAATAGCCACAGATTTAAGAATCTAAAAAAGCCCAAGCAGGGTAAATAAAGGAATTAACACCTAATAGTGTTACCAGATTTAGCAAGTAAAAATACAAGACTCCTAGTTAAGTTTGAATTTCAGATAAACAATGAATTTTTTTTTTAGTATAAGCATGTCCCACGCAATATTTGGTACATACTTATACTAAAAATGTACTTGTTGAGACTTCCCTGGCAGTCCAGTGGGTAAGACTGCGAGCTCCCAATGCAGGGGGCCTGGGTTTGATTCCTGGTCTGGGAACTAGATCCCACATGCCTGCCACAACTAAAGATCCTGCATGCCACAACAAAGATCCCTCATGCTGCAACTAAGACCCAGAGCAGCCAAAATAAATAAATATTTTTTAATGTACTTGTTTTTTATCTGAAATTTTAATTTAACTGGGCATCCTATATTTTTTTCTGGCAACTCTAACACCTAAACACATTATAATGAAACTGCAAAACACCAAAGTAAAAGAGAAGATCAAAAAAGCAGCCAAATGACCTCTAAGTTGATGACAGATGGCCTCTAAGTCGATGACAGTTAGACTGACAGCTGACTTCTCAACTGCAACAAGAGATGTCAAAATTCACTGGAGTAATGTCTTCAATGTACTCAAAAAACATAACTAGAATTTTACATCTAGAGAAAATAACTTTAAAAATGAGACTAAAATAGAGACATTTTTAAACAAATAAAAACTAAACAGGTTTGGGCTTCCCTGGTGGCACAGTGCTTGACAGTCTGCCTGCCGATGCAGGGGACACGGGTTTGTGCCCCGGTCCGGGAAGATCCCACATGCTGCGGAGCGGCTGGACCCATGAGCCATGGCCACTGAGCCTTTGTGTTCGGAGCCTGTGCTCTGCAACAGGAGAGACCACAACAGTGAGAGGCCCACATACCGCAAAAAAAATAAAAATAAAAAAATAAACAAGTTTGCCATAAACAGATCCTCATTTTTTTTAATGATAAAGGATTTCTTCAGTCAGGAGAAGAGTAATACCAGATGGAAGCTTAGAGAAGCAAGAAGAAATGGAAAGCAAGGAAGATGGTGAGTGAATATGTGGGTATTTCTAAGCAACACAGATTGATCAAACCATTAATACCATGCAAGAGTTAAAAACTAAAGTAGAATTAAAATATGTAACAACAGTGGAATTGAATAGTGGTGGTAGGGACTCCCCTGGTAGTGCAGTGGTTAAAAGTCTGCCTACCAATGCAGGGGACACGGGTTCAATCCCTGGTCCAGGAGGATCCCACATTCCTCAGAGCAACTAAGCCCGTGCGCCACAACTACTGAGCCTGCGCTCTAGAGCCCACAAGCCACAACTACTGAACCTGTGTGCCACAACTACTGAAGCCCTGTGTGCCTAGAACCCATGCTCCCCAACAAGAAAAGCCACCACAATGGGAAGCCTGTGCACCGTAGCAAAGAGTAGTCTCTGCTCCCCACAACTAGAGAAAGCCTGTGCACAGCAATGAAGACACAATGCAGCCAAAAATAAATAAAATTTAAAAAAATAAAAAGAAGAGTGGTGGTGGAGTTTTAGCTTGCATTTGGGTGAAAAGAATAATGGTAATTAATTTTAGTATTGGATTATGTAAATGGTATGCTGATATTTCTAGAGTAATGACTAAAAGAATGGCAATAAAGTATATAACTTCCAAACAGACTATTAGGATGGAATGCAAAAAAAAAAAAAAAAAAAAAAAAAAAAAACCCCAAAATGGTTAGAAAATACAGAGGGAAGAAACAGAAAAGGCAAAAAATAGTTTTAAAAAAAAGTTTTTTAAATAAATCATTGATTACCTAAAATCCCAGTTATCAGGGTGGATTTTTAAAAAATCCAAGTAAGTATCATTTATGAAAGTAAAAACTAAAACATAAGTACCCAAGAGGGTTAAAAGTGAAAGAATGAAAAAAGATATTCTAGGCAAACACTAATTAAATGAGAAAGATAAGGTAGTTATATTAACATCAGAAAAATAGACTTTACTGAAAAATGTATTATTAGGAATAGTGTCACAAACTAATGACAAAAGGTCCAATTCACCAAGAAGATACAATTCTAAACCTGTATGCAACTAATAACATTAAAAATTTTAAGGAAAAATTGACTGAGCTACAGGAGAAATTGACAAATCCACCATATATAAGAGATTTTAACACACTTTTCTCAGTAATTGACAACACAGAGCAAAAAAAAAAAAATCAGTAAGCATATAGAAAAATTTGACTGACACAACTAATAAGCTTGATCTTATGGATATATATAGAACATTGCACTCAGTATACTTTCAAGAGTACATGAATCAATTTTCATGAATATTTCAAAGGCTGGGTGTCATACAGATAAGATTCTCTGAGTACAATGCAAATAAGTTAGAAAATCAATAACAAACACATAATGGAGAAGCCCCATATAGCTCCAAATTTTAAAACATTACTAAATGACTCATGGATCAAAAAAAAGAACTCACCATGGAAATTAGAAAATATTTAGAATTGAATGATAATGAAAATATTTCATACCAAAACTTGTGGGATGCAGCTATAGCAATACCAAGAAGCAGATTTGTAGCCTTTAAAGGTTATATTACAAAGAATGAAGGATGAAAACTGAGTTGAATATTCTATTTAAATAACATCAAAGACAGTAGAATGAAGGAAACAATACAGAGTAGAAATTATGAAATAGAGAACATACATTTTAGAAGATCAATAAACCCCAAAGTTGATTATTTGAAAAGACCAATAAACCTGAATCTAATCATGAAGAAACAATAAAACAAATCCAAATTTAAGAGTGTATTAGTTTTCTACTGCTGCTGTAACAAATCAACACAAATTTAGTGGCTTAAAACAACACAAATTTATTATTTTACAATTCTGTAAGTCAGTATTCTGATATGGGTCTCAACAGGCTAAAATCAAGTTGTCAGCAGGGCTGCATTCCTTTCTGGAGGTTCTACCGAAGGGTCCATTTTCTTGCTCATTCAGGTTGTTGGCAGAATTAGTTCCCTGTGGTTGCAAGACTGAGATCCCTGTTTCCGTGCTAGCTGCCAGCTTCCATTTCCAGCTTAGGACCATTTCCTGCATTTTTTGGCTCATATCTCTGTCTTTCTTTAAAGCCAGCAATAGCAGGTTGAGTCACTCTCATGCTTTGAATCTCTCCTTTTTCTTCTTTCATCTCATCTCTCTCTGACTCAGTCAATAAACGTTTTCTCCTTTTAAGGATTTAAATTCCAGAATAATGAAAAAGAAGGAACACTTCCCAACTCTTTTCATTATGCATAACCTTGACTCTAAAACCCATTAAGGACAGTATGAGAAATAAAAATTACATGCCAATGTCACTCATAAACATAGATGAAAAATCCTAAATAAAATACTAGCAAACCAGGGACTTCCCTGGTGGTCCAGTGGGTAAGAATCCATGCTCCCAATGCAGGGGGCCCGGGTTCGATCCCTGGTTGGGAACTAGATCTCTAATGCATGCCACAACTAAGAGTTCGTATGCTGCAACTAAGAAGAAGGCCGCATGCTGCAACAAAGATCCTGCATGCCACAACTAAGACCTAGTGCAGCCAAAATAAATAAATAAATATTTTTAAAAATATACTAGGAATGAGCAATGAGTAATAAAAAGGGTAATAAACACATCAGAATCAACTTGTATTTATTTCAGGAATCCAAGATTGGTATAACATTCGAAAATCACTTAATATGCTTCATTATTTTAACAGATTAAAGAAGAAAAATAATATGGTTATTTCAGTAATACAGAAAAATCATTTGATATGATTCAACATCCATTTATCATTTCTTTAAGTTAGCAAACTATAAGTAAAAGAAATTTCTCAGTTTGTTAAAGAGTATCTGGGAGAGAAAGAAAAAGAGGAAGAGAAGAAATAAACCCACATTATATCGAATATCATACTGAATGGTGAAACACTGAAAGCATTTGTTTTAAGATCATGAGCTAGATAAGGTCTCATTATCACCCCTCTATCACTATACTGGAGTTCCTCGCAATGCAGTTATGCAAAAAATAGGACAAAAATATCCAAAAGAGAAAGGAAGAAAAAGAATGCAATTATATATAGAAACAAAAAAGTTATATAAAAATTATTAGAATTAATAAAAGAGTGTCAAGAACAATTGTGGAATACAGAATCAATCTATAGGATACAATTGCATTTCTAAACATCAGCAACACAATTTGAGAATGTAAGTTTAAAAATACAATGCAATACAATACAATCAAAATTCGCAATAGCATCAAAATATAAAGTATCCAGGACTAAATTGTACAAAAAGTTTGCAAGCCCTTTGTATAAATAAGTGGCGAGAGATACTACCATGGATAGAAAGACACAATTTAAATATATATGTGTGTGTGTGTGTGTGTGTGTGTGTGTGTGTGTGTATAAGTTTTTCCCAACTCTAACACCTAAACACATTATAATGAAACTGCAAAACACCAAAGTAAAAGAGAAGATCAAAAAAGCAGCCAAATGACCTCTAAGTTGACGACAGATGGCCTCTAAGTCGATGACAGTTAGACTGACAGCTGACTTCTCAACTGCAACAAGAGATGTCAAAATTCACTGGAGTAATGTCTTCAATGTACTCAAAAAACATAACTAGAATTTTACATCTAGAGAAAATAACTTTAAAAATGAGACTAAAATAGAGACATTTTTAAACAAATAAAAACTAAACAGGTTTGGGCTTCCCTGGTGGCACAGTGCTTGACAGTCTGCCTGCCGATGCAGGGGACACGGGTTTGTGCCCCGGTCCGGGAAGATCCCACATGCTGCGGAGCGGCTGGACCCATGAGCCATGGCCACTGAGCCTTTGTGTTCGGAGCCTGTGCTCTGCAACAGGAGAGACCACAACAGTGAGAGGCCCACATACCGCAAAAAAAATAAAAATAAAAAAATAAACAAGTTTGCCATAAACAGATCCTCATTTTTTTTAATGATAAAGGATTTCTTCAGTCAGGAGAAGAGTAATACCAGATGGAAGCTTAGAGAAGCAAGAAGAAATGGAAAGCAAGGAAGATGGTGAGTGAATATGTGGGTATTTCTAAGCAACACAGATTGATCAAACCATTAATACCATGCAAGAGTTAAAAACTAAAGTAGAATTAAAATATGTAACAACAGTGGAATTGAATAGTGGTGGTAGGGACTCCCCTGGTAGTGCAGTGGTTAAAAGTCTGCCTACCAATGCAGGGGACACGGGTTCAATCCCTGGTCCAGGAGGATCCCACATTCCTCAGAGCAACTAAGCCCGTGCGCCACAACTACTGAGCCTGCGCTCTAGATCCCACAAGCCACAACTACTGAACCTGTGTGCCACAACTACTGAAGCCCTGTGTGCCTAGAACCCATGCTCCCCAACAAGAAAAGCCACCACAATGGGAAGCCTGTGCACCGTAGCAAAGAGTAGTCTCTGCTCCCCACAACTAGAGAAAGCCTGTGCACAGCAATGAAGACACAATGCAGCCAAAAATAAATAAAATTTAAAAAAATAAAAAGAAGAGTGGTGGTGGAGTTTTAGCTTGCATTTGGGTGAAAAGAATAATGGTAATTAATTTTAGTATTGGATTATGTAAATGGTATGCTGATATTTCTAGAGTAATGACTAAAAGAATGGCAATAAAGTATATAACTTCCAAACAGACTATTAGGATGGAATGCAAAAAAAAAAAAAAAAAAAAAATGTGTGTGTGTGTGTGTGTGTGTGTGTGTATAAGTTTTTCCTCAATTGATCAAACCCTCAGTAAAATTCTTTTTGTGGAACATACGACCTGATTCTAAAACATATGTGGGGCTTCCCTGGTGTCACAGGGGTTAAGAATCCGCCTGCCAATGAGGGGGACACGGGTTTGAGCCCTGGTCCGGGAAGTTCCCACATGCCGCGGAGCAAAAAGCCTGCGCGCCACCACTACTGAGCCTGCGCTCTAGGGCCTGCAAGCCACAACTACTGAAGCCCGTGCGCCTAGAGACCATGCTCTGCAACAAGAGAAGCCACCACAATGAGAAGCCCACGCACTACAATGAAGAGTAGCCCCCTCTCACCGCAACTAGAGAAAGCCCATGCACAGCAATGAAGACCCAACACAGCCAAAAATAAATAAATTTAAAAAATAAAACATATGTGGAAGTACAAAACACAATGACACTTCAAAAGAAGAACAAAATGGGAGCTTGTCTTTAAAGATATCAAAAATTATTTTAAAGCTACTCATTATTAAGACAATGATGCATTGGCATGGGAATAGACAAAATGATCTATGGAAAGAATAGAAAGCCTAGAAATAGACACGCACATATATTGACGTATGAGTTATAACCAACTTAGCATTGTAGATGAGAAAAGGATGGACTCTTCAATACTTGTTGCTGGGTCACTTGGTTAAACATACAGGTGGGGGTATAAAATTGAATCCTTATCTCACACCATATACTGAAATCAGTCCCAGGTAGATTAAAGACCTATAAAGCTTTTAAACAGACAAAAAAGAATAACTTTTTATGACTTTGGGATAGGGGAAGGACTTCGTAAACTAGACATAAAAAACTTACGATAAAGGAAAAGAACGGTAAACTTAATTACATTAAAATAAGAACTTCTTTCACCAAAGCACATAATAAAGAGAGTGAAAAAACAAGCCACAAAGTAGGAATAGAGCCATCCATGTCAGAACCACATAAAGAACTCCTACAAACCAGGAAGTAAAAGACAAAACAAACTAATAGGCAAAAGATTTAAAGCAAGCATTTCACAGACGAAGAAACCAAATGACTAATAAACACATAGACATCCAACCTCATTGGTAGTCAGGAAATGCAGATTAAAACTTTAATGTGTTACCATATTCACAAAGTCAAAAGTCTAATCATATGGAAACAACCAGAAAGTCAATCAACTATAGAATGCATAAACTGTGGAGTATCCATATGGCAGAGAAAATAAATAGATTACGACTACATGCAGCTACACGGCTGTATCTCGGTAACAAGATGTTGAGTACTAAAAGCAAGTCACAGAAGAATACAAGATTCCATTTTCATAAAGTTTAAAATGTGAAAAGCAGACAATATTCATTTTTAGAAACACATTCATCTTGTTAAACTACCTCGAGGAGGGAGGTGAAGGAATAAAACTGAGAGGGTGGCACACAAAGGACTTCAAAAATAATAGTAGTTATATTTCTTAAACTGGGTGGTAGGTGATGGGGAGGGAGAGAGGAGGCGATGTTAGCTCATTGTTGGAGGGGTTGCAAGTCAGTCCCCACTGAGAGGAGGGGAGAGGGGTCACATGTTTCCTTCCCCAAGTGTGTTGGGAGACAGAGATAAGGAAAATTGGGAGAGAGATGCAAAGGAAGTGAGAGAGAGAGAAGAGTCCGGGGGCGACCAAAAGTCCAGAAGGCAGGTGGCGGGGGGGAGGGTGGGGAATGGAAAAGTCAATGTTAACTTACCCGTTAAAGTCTTTTCTTTTTTTGCGTTTCCTTTTTAAAAAAAACTTTTATTGGAGTACTGTTGATTTACAATGTTGTTTAGTTTCAGGTATACAGCAAAAAATTGTCTTAAAAAAATTCCTGGGGACTTCTCTGGCAGTCCACTGGTTAGGACTTGGTGCTTTCAATGCCATGGGCCGGGGTTTGATCCCTGGTCAGGTAACTAAGATCCCGCAAGCTATTCGGCACAGCCAAACAAACAAACAAACGAACTCCTGGAACTATAAGCAATTATAGCAAAAATGCAAGATACAAGGTTAACATACTAAAGTTAATCACTTTCCTATATACAAGCAATGAACATGTGCAATTTGAAATTAAAAGCAATATACCATTTACATTAGCACCATCCCCCAAACTGAAATAGGTTAAAAATAGGGAGAAAAACTACTAAACTCTGTTGAAAGGAATCAGAGAACTAAATAAATAGAGAGGTATTGTTTGTTCAATATTGAAGGTAGTAAGACCCAATATTGTCAAGATATCAGTTCTTCCCAACTGGATCTATAGATTCAATGTAATCCCAATCAAAATCCTAGCAAGTTATTTTGTGGATATCAACAAAGTGATTCTAAAGTTTATGTGGAGAAGTGAAAGACACAGAATAGCCAACATAATTTTGAAGAAGAACAAAGTTGGAGCACTGACACTACCTGACTTCAAGACTTACTGTAAAGCTACAGTAATCAAGACGCAGTGTGGTATTGGCAAAGGGATAGACAAATAGATCAATGGAACAGGATATAGAGTCCAGAGATAAACCCACATAAATGTAGTCTAATGATTGTTAACAATGGAGCAAAGGCAATAATGATGGAGAAATGACAGTCTTTTCAACAAATGGTGCTGCAATTAAGAAAATATATAAGCAAGCTACAGACTGGGGGAAAATATTTGCAAAACACCTACCTGACAAAGGACATCTATCTAGAGTATGTAAGGAATTCCTAAAATTCAATAATAGAAGACAACTAATCCAATTTTTAAAGGACAAAAGCATCACTTCAAAAAAAGAAGACATAAGAATAGACAATAAGAACATGGAAACAATGAATGATTTATTCATTGATTCTACAAACATTCACTGAATATTAAATATGAACTACATGAATAAAACAACAACTGTGCTCCCGAGGGCCTCACTGTTGGTAGGGGAGGCAATTAAACAGATTCGTTTTTTACAAAATGGTGCTGGAGCTTCCCTGGTGGTGCAGTGGTTAAGAGTCTGCCTGCCAATGCAGGGTACATGGGTTCAAGCCCTGGTCCAGGAAGATCCCACATGCCACAGAGCAACTAAGCCTGTGTGCCACAACTACTGAACCTCTGCTCTAGAGCCCATGAGCCACAGCTACTGAGCCCGCGTGCCACAACTACTGAGCCTGCGTGCCACAACTACTGAAGCCCGTGCACCTAGAGCCCGTGCTCCGCAACAAGGGAAGCCACCACAATAAGAAGCCCGCACACCTCAATGAAGAGTAGTCCCCGCTCACCACAACTAAAGAAAGCCCGCATGCAGCAATGAAGACCCAGCACAACCAAAAATAAATAAATAAATATTTTTTTAAATGGTGCTGGAACAACTGAACATCCATCTGCAAAAAAAATTAATCTAGACACAGACTTTATACCCTTCACAAAAATTAACTCAAAATGCATCATAGACTTAAGTGTAAAATGTAAAACTATAAAACTCCTAGAAGATAACATAGAAGAAAATCTAATTGACCTTGGGCATAGCATGATCCATGAAAAAAATAACTGACAAGCTGGAGCTCATTAAAATTAAAAACTTCTGCTCTGGAAAAGACTATCAGAATAAGAAGACAAGCCACATACTGGGAGAAAGTATTTGCAAAAGACACATCTGATAAAGGACTGTTACCCAAAATATACAAAGAATAATAAGAAACCCAATAATAAAAAAAACAATAAGAAAACAAATGACTTAACTAAAACTGGACAAAAGACCTAAACAGACATCTCACCAAAGATTTATAGATGGCAAATAAGCACATAAAAAGATGCTCAACATAATGTGTCATTAGGGAAATGTAAATTAAAACAAGATACCACTACACACCTATTCAAATGGCCAAAATCCAAAACTACACCACCAAATACTGGCAAGGATGTAGAGCAATAGGAACTCCCATATATTGCTGGTAAGAATGCAAAATGGGGGCTTCCCTGGTGGCACAGTGGTTGAGAGTCCGCCTGCCGATGCAGGCGACACGGGTTCATGCCCTGGTCCGGGAAGATCCCACATGCCGCGGAGCGGCTGGGCCCGTGAGCCATGGCCGCTGAGCCTGCGCGTCCGGAGCCTGTGCTCCGCAACGGGAGAGGCCACGACAGTGAGAGGCCCACGTACCGCAATGAAAAAAAAAAAAAAAAAAAAGAAGACCAAAAAAAAAAAGAATGCAAAATGGTGCCGCCACTCTGTAAGACAGTTTGGCAGTTTCTTACAAAACTAAACATGCTCTTACCATATGATTCAGCAATCACACTCCTTGGTATTTACTCAAATGAACTGAAGACTTATATTCACACAAAAATCTGAACAGAAATGTTTATAGCAACTTTATCCATAATTGCTGAAACTTGGAAGAAACCAACATGTTCTTCAGTAAGTGAAAGATTCAGTAAACTGTGGTACATCCAGACAATGGACCATTAGCACTAAAAAGAAATGATCAAGCCATAAGCCAAGAAAAGACATAGAGGAACCTTTAGTATTACTAATTGAAAGAAGCCAATCTGAGAAGGTTATATCCTGTATGATTCCAAATATATGACATTATAGAAAAGGCAAAACTTCAGAGACAGGAAAAGGATCAGTGGTTTCCAAGGCTTAGCGAGGAGAGGTGGATGAATAGGTTTAACACAGAAGATTTTTAGGACAGTGAAACTATTCTGTATTCTGTATGATACTACAGTAGTGGGTATATGTCATTATACATTTGTTGGATCCACAGACTGCACAACACCAAGAGTAAATATCAATGTAAATTATGGACTTTGGGTGATAATGATGTCAGTGTAGTTTCATCAACTGTAACAAATGCACCACTGTGGTGCAGGATGTTGATAGTCAGGGAGGATGTGTGTATGTGGGGACAGGAGGCATATGGGAAATCTCTGTGCCTTCCACTCAATTTTGCTGTGAACCTAAAAGTGCTCTAAAAATATTTAAAAATAAAAACATATTATGACCCATCAAATAAAATAGGAAATCATGATATAAATTAATAAATTGAAATTTTGACAAGAATTGGGATATTTACAGTTTCCAAGTAACTCCCCCCGCCAAAAAATATGTATTAATTCCAAGGAGAAAAAGAATAACCTGACAGTGGAGAAGTGGAAAAGTGGCTGACACCACCTGAATCAAGGGTTCAAAGTGCACTTCATTGGTAATGGAAAAAATCCAAATCACACCACCTGACAGGATGCACTGAGAAGAACCCCAGCATTGCTTCTGTGCTATTCTGGCTAAATATGCAAAATCTGAGTCTAATCTTGAGGAAACACCAGAAAAAGCCAAATTGAGAGATGGGCTACAAAATAGCTGACCTGCAATCTTCAAAAATGTCAAGATCATGAAAATTAAGGAAAGTCTGAGGAATTTTCCAGAATGAAAGAAAAAAGACATGATACTAAATGATTCTGAATTGTATCCTTTACTATAAAAGATATTGTTGGGACCACTGGGAAAACTTGAATGGAGTCTGAAGACTAGACAGTAGTAACAAGCCAATGTTTATTTCCTGATTTTGATGGTTATATTGTGGTTCTATAGAACTATCTTGTTTGTAGGAAATACACACTAAAGTATCAGGGGGGTAATGGGGCACCATATTGGCAACCTACTCTCAAAAGAATTACAAGAAAAAGCTTGTTTGTACTATTCTTGCAACTTTGAGGTTTTTCAAATTTTTTTAATTGAAGTTTATTTTATATGATATCTGCATGCTGTAGAATGAAGTTGGACCCCTACCTCACACCATATACAAAAATTAATTCAAAATGGATCAATGACTTAAATATAAGAGCTAAAACCATAAACACTTAGAAGGTAACATAGCAGTGAATTTTCATGACCTCAGATTTGGCAATGGATTCTTAGACATGACACCAAAGGAACAAGCAGCAAAAATAAAAATAAAGTGGACTTCATCCAATTTAAAACCCTTGTGCATCAAAGGACATTACCAAGAGGGTGAAAAGGCAACCTACAGAATCAGATAAAATATTTGCAAATTAGATATCTGATAAGGGTCTAATATCCAGAATATATAAAGAACTGTTGCAAATCAACAATAAAAAGAAAGCCCAAATTTAAATATGGGCAAAGTACTTGAATAGACATTTATTAAAAATATATACAACAGAGATTTTTCCAAAGAAGACATATGAATAGCCAGTAGGCACATGAAAAACTGGTCAACATCACTAATCATCAGGGAAAGGCAAATCAAAACTAAAATATCACTTCAAACCTGTTAGAGTGGCTATCATCAAAAAGACAAGAGATAACAAGTGTTGGCGAGGATGTGGAGAAAAGGGAACCCTTGTACACTGTTGCTGGGAATATAAATTGGTGCAGCCACCATGGAAAACATTATGGTGGTTCCTCAAAAAGTTAAAAAATGGGGCTTCCCTGGTGGCGCAGTGGTTGAGAGTCCGCCTGCCGATTCAGGGGACACGGGTTCGTGCCCCGGTCCGGGAAGATCCCACATGCCGCGCAGCGGCTAGGCCCGTGAGCCATGGCCGCTAGCCTGTGCGTCCGGAGCCTGTGCTCCGCAACGGGAGAGGCCACAGCAGTGAGAGGCCCGCGTAACGCAAAAAAAAAAAAAAAA
>NC_041216.1:15331566-15342393 GCF_002837175.3 Physeter macrocephalus | reverse complement strand
GAGGCCACAGCAGGGAGAGGCCCGCGTAACGCAAAAAAAAAAAAAAAAAAAAAAAAAAAAGTTAAAAAATGGAACTTTATGGTCCAGCATATGATCCAGCAATCCCACTTCTGGGTATATATCCAAAGGAAATGAAAGCAGGACAGAAAAGAGATAGTACACTCCCATGTTCATTCCAGCATTATTCACAATAGCCAAGATATGGAAACAACCTAAGTGTCCATCAAAAAATAAATGGACAAAGATGTTAAAAAAAATAAAATAAATGGATAAAGAAGATGTGGCATCTATGGAGAACAGTATGGAGGTTCCTTAAAAAACCAAAAATAGAACTACCATACCAGCAATCCCACTACTGGGCTTATCCCTGAGAAAACCATAAGTCAAAAAGAGTCATGTACCACAATGTTCATTGCAGCACTATTTACAATAGCCAGGACATGGAAGCAACCTAAGTGTCCATCGACAGATGAATGGATAAAGAAGATGTGGCACATATATACAATAGAATATTACTCAGCCATAAAAGGAAACGAAATTGAGTTAGTTGTAGTGAAGTGGATGGATTCCTAGAGGGGTGGGAGAGGGAGGGTGGGAGGGAGACGCAAGAGGGAGGAGCAGATATATATATATATATTACAGCTGATTCACTTTGTTCTAAAGCAGAAAGTAACACACCATTGTAAAGCAATTATACTCCAACAAAGATATTTAAAAAAAAAAAAAAGACGTGGCATATATATGTGTGTGTGTGGTGTGTGTGTGTGTGTGTGTGTATAGTGGAATATTATTCAGCCATGAGAAAAAAGGAAATCCTGCCATTTGGGACAACATCGATGGCCCTTGAGGGCATTTATGCTGAGTGAAATAAGCCAGACAGAGAAAGATAAATACTACATGGTATCACTTATATGTGAAATCTTTTTTTAAAATGTCAAACTCAGAAACAGAGAGTAGAAAAGTGATTGCCAGGGGCTGAGGGGTGGGGGAAAGGGAAAAGTTGGTAAAAAGCTACAAACTTTCAGCTGTAAGATGAATAAGTTCTGAGGATCTAATGTAAACATCGTGACTCTAGTTGATAACACTGCATTGTATAATTGAAATCTGCTAAGAGAGTAGAGCTTAAACGTTTTCACCATAAATAAATAAATAAATAAGGCGATGGATGTATTAATTACCTAAATGGGGGAAAATCCTTTCACAATGTATACGTGTATCAAATTACCATGATGTACACTTCAAATACCTTACATTTATATATGTCAGTTATACCTCAACAAAGCTGAAATAAATGAATGGTTTATTTGAACCTTCTCATGTTTGGGAAAAAAATGATGAAGAAGATATACAAGTGGCCAATAAGCACATGACAAGACGTTCAACATCACAAATCATTAGGAAAATGCAAATCAAAACCACACTGAGGTACCTCTTCACACCCACCAGAATGGCTCTATTTTCTTAATGGAAAATAACAAGTGATGGCAAGGTTGCGGAGAAATTGGAAACCTCATGTGTTGCTGGTGGGAATGTAAAATGGTACAGCTATTTTGGAAAACAGTTTGGCAGTTCCTCAAGATGGCCCATCAATTCCACTCCTAGGTATATACCCAAAAGAATTGCAAGCAAATACATGTTCATAGCAGCATTATTCACAAGAGCCAAAGGACATATGGAAAGCAATCTGACGTCCAGCAAAGGATGAACAGATAAACAAATTGTAGTATGTACAAACAATGGCATATTATCCGTCCATAAAAGGGAATGGAGCACATTGTAGCATGAGTGAACCACAAAACATAATGCTAAGTGAAAAAGAAGACACAAAAGGCCACATGTTACATGGTTCCATTTATATGAAGAGTCCAGAACAGGCAAATCTATAGAGACAGAAAACAGATTGGGGGTCGCTAGGGCCTGGGGGGAAGGGGAATGGTGAGTGACTGTTTAATAGGCACGAGATTTCCTTGGGGGATGATGAAAATGTTTTGGAACTAGGTGGAAGTGATGCTTGCATAACACTGTAAATGAACTAAATGTCACTGAATTGTTCGCTTTAAAATGATTGGTTTTATATGATGTGAATTTTGCCTTAATTTAAAAGAAAAAAAAAGTACTATCTTCCTTTCCTGAACCTCATCTTCTCATCGTATAGAGATAAAAATCCCTATAAACTTTTGGATTATAACCCATAATATAAAATAATATCTGTGTGTCCATATTGATACAAATAAGTGATTGGATTAAAAATTAATAAATAGGGGAGAAGAGATATGTCTCCTACGCAAAAGAATTCCAAAGAATTTATGTAGACTCTCACCCACCTCAGAGAGGTGGAGCTCAACTCGCCTCTTCTAAAGTATGGGCTGCACATCTTGACTTCCTTCCAAAGAATAGAATATCAAAAGGGGTCGGAGGGAGCAACTTTACAGTGGAGAAATCTGGAAACACGACCTTAACCAAAGGATCAAGGGAACATCACAGTAAGAAGTCATATTGGTGACATGTGCCCCCCCACGATGTGAAGTGATGAGAAAGCAACTTCATCTCTGTGGTCTTCCTCCCAAAACCCACAACCCCAGTGTAGGCATGGAGAAAACATCAGATAATCCCTAACTGAGGGACATTCTACAAAATATCTAACCAATGAATGCTCCTCAATACTGTCAAGTTCAGACTTCCCTGGCGGTCCAGTGGTTAGGACTCCAAGCTCCTAATGCAGGGGGCCCGGGGTCAGTCCTTGGTCAGGGAACTAGATCCTGCATGCCGCAACTAAAGGAGCCTGCATGCCACAACCAAAGATTCTGCATGCCACAGTGAAGATCTCGCACTTGGCAACAAAGATCCCGCGTGCTGCAACTAAGACCCAGCACAGCCAAATAAATAAATAAATTTTTTTTAAAAGACTGTCCAGGTCATCAGAAACAAGGAGAGTCTGAGAAACCATCACAGACCAGAGGAGGCCAAGGAGACCTGACAACTGAACACAATGAGGTGACCTGGATGGTGGGCGAAAACAGGAAAGAGACCTTAGGGGGAAACTGGGGAACTTAGAATCAACTGTGGAGCTTAGTAAATAGTAGTGTACCAGAGCTGGTTCCTTAGTAGTGAAACACGGACCACACGAATGTAAGATGTTAACACTAGGGAAAACTGAATGGAGGGTAAACAGAAACTCTTTGTACTATCCTTGCAACTTTTCTGTAAATCTATCAATAAAACTATTCTAAAATAAAAGCTTTATTTTAAAAAAAAAAGGCAAGGGACAGAACAGTAAATATTAGTGCCATCATATACACATACATATGCATGTATAATACACACATGTTGCACATGCACTGAATATTTCAGAAAGCATACTCTAGAAACCGATAACACCAGAGGCCTCTGAGAGGAACAAGGTCCTTGGAGGACAGGGAAAGGAGGACACAGCATACTTTTTCTACCTTTTGAATTTTGATATGAATGGTTAAAAAAAGAGTGTTCTGGGAATTTCCTGGTGGTCCAGTGGTTAGGACTCGGTGCTTTCACTGCCAGGGGTGCGGGTTCAATCCCTGGTCAGGGAATTAAGATCCCGAAAGCCACTTGGTGCAGCCAAAAAAAAGTGTTCTGTGTTGGCTTCAGCACAGACTAAAATTAGAATGGTATGGAGAAGATGAACCTGGCCCAGTGCAAGGATGACACACAAATTCATGAACTGTTCCATATTCTTTAGTGTTTAGTGTGCATAGAGTTTCAATTTTGTAAGATGAAAAAGTTCTAGAGATTTGTTGCTCAACAATGTAAATATACTTAACACTACTGAATTGTACGCTTAGAAATGGTTAAGATGGCAAATTTAATCTATGTGGCTTCACCACAATTTTTAAAATAGAGTGTTCTAAAGCAAAAGTGACAAAATGTTAATATCTATTCAGAGATGGGTATCCAGTTTATCTTCTTAATTATGTTCTGTAATTTTCTTCATATTTGAAAATTTTAAATCTCAGTCCAGGGTTCTGTGTGTGCAAAGGCCCTGCGGCAGGATGAAGCACAGCCACTGTGGGCTGGAGAGCAGGGAGCAAAGGACAAGGTGGCACAGGATGAGAGAAGTAGGTGGGGACTCAATCACACAGCCACCGGAGACAACGTCCTTCCCACACATTCCAGAGGCTCCCGCCTGTGCCAGCCTAGAAGTCAGGTCTGCTCCCTAGCACTAACAGGGCTCCTGAGTCTGCTTCCCAAATCACATAGTGCCAGCCCCAGCCCAACCCCCAGCTCTGCCCTGAACAGGACAAGCTCATGTTTCCCCATCCCCTCTAGGCTGCTTTTCCCCACAAGAGACAGTTCTGAGCCAACAGGTTTCTGTGAGCGGATGCCGCAGGGCAGGGTTCACACAAAGACGCGACTGTCTCAGGCACCATCCCGGCCCTGCAGAGCAGGATCCTCGCCTGATCCTCCAGCCTCCACATCAAAGAGGAGACATCTAAACCCCCACTAGCCACCCACAGCACTCAGCCCAGTCCTGGTTCCGGGTGGCTCTCTTGGGGCACTTTTCACCCCTCGGATAGGAGGAGGGAGGTTGAGGCAGGACAAGACAGTAGCGGGTTGGCACTTCTGTGCCCAGGAGAAGAGTCAAGCCATGGAACGCAGCACCTTCCATGCGCACAGCACTTTACAGTGCTCAGCGCACCGTGAAGGAGGCATGGTGGGTACTGTCATGCTTGTGAGAGGTCAGGAAAAGGAATCGATTGTACTGAAGTCACAGCTGCCCAGAGGGTCCAGACCCTCCAGCTCCCAGGAGCACAGGAGGTTTCCACCCCAGGAGTGACAATCTGACAGCGATGACACTGGGTGAGGCCTCCCAACGGCACCACTTAGTAGCTGGGATCTTGGGCAGACCTCCTGATCGTGACCTCCCTAGGGCGCCAAGTGCAGTGCCTGGCATGTCGTAAATATTCAGCAGTAGGTGGCTCTTCTAACTGTGCTGCCCCAGAAACAACCCACTAGAGAGCTGTCACTAACAACCAACTCATCTACTCCAGAGGTCATCGCATGGGCTGAAATAGGAGGAGGGGTGAGGGCACCTGGGGGCAGAGCACCTGCCTGCCAGATAGACCCCCTGCCCCACACCCAGGCTCACCAGCTTTGCTGAGATTAAATGCAATCAGAGTCACAGAAGAGGCGGTGGGAACCAGGAGACCTGAGAGGTCCAGTCCCCACACTGATCGTAATGTGCTGTGTTACTCTTGGCAAGTCACTGCCTCTCTGAGCCTCATGGGTTTTTTTCATCAGTAAAATGAAGAGTCTGGACATCAAGAAAGGCCCCTCAAAACTAAGGTTCTGTGAATGTACTTTATTTCCAAATTCCTCCTAAAATGAATAGGTAGATAAACATGGATGGATGGGTGTGTGGATTGGGGAGGTGGATGAAAGATAGATAAAAACTGGTTAGTTATTATCTTCTTTTAAGGCTGACTCAAGAAAGGAAGAAAGGAAAGAAGGGAAGGAAGGGAGAGAGGAAGGAAGGGGGAGAGAAAGAGAGAGAAAGAGGGGGGAAGGGAACTAGCTACTGCTCACTGCGCCCTCCCACATGCCATGTGCTGTTCAAAGCACTTACGTGGGGCTCTCCTGCCTCTTCGAGATGGTGGCAAGTGAAGAAATTCTTCAGAAATGATGAGGAGAAAAGGTCCAAAATTACTGCCAGAAACCAGCTATATCAATCAAGGTTCTCCAGAGAAACAGAACCAATAGGATGGATGGATGGATGGATGGATGGATGGATGGATGGATGGATGGATGGGTGAATGGATGGGTGAGTGGATGGATGGGTGGATGGATGGGTGGATGGATGGATTTATCTTAAGGAATTGGCTTACACAACTGTGAAGACCAGCAAGTCCAAAATCCTGTAAGCAGCAGGCTGGATTCTTCCAGCAGCTGGAAACTCAGGCAGAAGTTGATGTAACAGCCTTGAAGTAGAATTTCTTCTCTTGGAAACCTCAGTTTTTGCTCTTAAGGCCTTCAATTGATTGGATGGGGCCCACCCACGGTATCAAGGGTAACCTCCTTTACTTAAAGGCAACTGATTGTAGGTGTCAACTACTATCCCTTCAGAGCAACACCTAGATTAGTGCTTGATTAAACAACTAGGTACTATAGCCTAGCCAAGTTGACACATAGCATTGACCATCACCCCAGCTGACCCAGCTTCAACCGTGCTTCCCTTAACCTCTCTCCTATTTCCCCAACCCAGCCCAACCCAACTTCCCATCCTTATCTCAAAGAATTAACTTCCAGTCTGTGGCATTTCCACAGTCAAGATCTCCAGGGGCCTCACCCAGTAGGGTACTGTATTGGGATGGGAGCTGAACAGAACCAGAAAGATATTTCTATCAGGAACTTGGAACAAGAGACCCAGACTTGGCCAAATCAGCCAAAAAAAACCTGAAAAAGAAAAGAAAAAACCTGCTCCCCAGATCAGCTGATCTCTCTCTGGGTTCTCGGTTTTTTCCTGCTCCATGGATTCCTTGGTATTCACTGTCTCTCATAAACGTATTTCTGTGATATATACTGTAAATCTGCTTCATTTGAAATTCACAGTTAATGACCTATTCCCTCGGATTCAGGAAACAGAGTAAGGTTCCGGCTTTTAAAGGCCAGGAGTTTACTAGCCAGAATATGACAAGTATTACAAAGTGTAGGCCTGCTCTAAAAGCACTTAAGAAACAGTCTCCATCAGAAATTTCAAGAATACCTTCAAATAACATCATTTATCTGCCAAAAGGCCAAGGGGGTGGGGAGCGATGGTGGGCAGGGAGTAAATGAGTATTTGATCAAATCCATACTCTCGACTCCCTGAGGAGGGGGATAGATATTTACTAACCCTTCTTGCTCTGGCAAGGTTTGTGTGCACATTTGTGCGGGCCGGGGGTCTGCAGGGCTGCAGATGGGTGCACACGTGGGCACCAAAGACCCTTCCAGCCACCAGCCCCCACGGCTGACAAAGCAAACTCCACCATGATCTGAACTCTATGACAAAGAGGTAATTTAATAAAATGAGTATCCCCGTTTTCGGGTCGGCCCACTTAACTGAAATCCAAAGCCCGCTCTGGAGTCAATTGGGCTGAGGATGCATTGATCAGGCCCATCCACACTTTCTCATGTTCAATAGAGTCAGGGCTTAACCAGGTTAATTTCTGTTAAACACATTACCCAGGTACTCTCCTCTTACCAGCCCAGTGATTTTGTGTCAGGCCTGAAGGATTGTAATTGCAATCCAGTGAGACGCCAACTCAACAGGGTGATTTACTGAGGCCCACGGAGCCCAGGCCGGCCTCCTACCTGCTGGCCGCTGGACGGGAACTTTCTTCCTTGAGTCTTGTCGTGATTAACGGCCGAGGGCCCAGAACGAGGTGTCACGTGAGAGGCTGTCCCTGGGGAGAACAGGATGCTGCTTCTTTTGGACACACACTCCGTGCTTCTCTCCAAGCCTGGGGAGGGGGAGGGTGGGAATTGGCACGAGGACCTCTTTGTTCCACGGAACAGGAACGCGGGAGGGGCTGGGCTTCGGGAATTGGTCATTCCAAGTCATGCCCGTTCCTCGGTGGAGTGTGACCCTCCTGTCATACAAGGAACATTCCCAGCCGTACTTTCCAGTCTCCTCTGGACCACAGGCCTCAGCGGGACAGGCCCAGGATCCCGCCTTCTCCCAGCTTCTCTCCCCTCTGCTCTCTTTGGGCCCGACTCCCACGTGCTCCCATCCTGCTTTGTGATTGCTTCACCCGTGGCCTGAGCCACTCGCCTCACGTGTCCACTTCCCAGGCCCCTCAACTGGGGCGTGACGAGGACACCTGCTTGTAGGGTCATGGAGACAAAGCCTGGGGAGCAGCCCGCCCAGCGCCTGGCGCACGGAGAGCCTTCCGTCAATGTCAGGTGCTGTCATTTCCCTTAAGAAGAGAAGCTGGAAAGGACAGACGAGAACCGGCGCTGGTGAGGATGGGGAGAACCTGGAGCCCTCCTGCCGCGCTGTTGGGAATGTAAATGGTACAACCCCCGCGGAAACAGTTTGTCAGTTTCCTAAAAAGTTAAATGTGCACTTACCGTCTGACCCAGCAATGCTCACTCCCAGGTTTTTTTTCACTCCCAAGAGGAATGAAAACAGGTGTCCACACAAAGGCTTGTGCACAAATGATCACAACAGCTTCAATTCGTAATACCACAAAATTGGGAACAACCCAGGTGCCCATCAGCAGATGAATGGATAAACTGAGTGTGGTCTCTCCACACAGTGGAGTGTTATTCCGCCATAAAAAGGAATGAGAAACTGAGACCTGCTACGACATGGATAATCCACAAAATCATTATGCCAACTGAAAAAAGGTATACGCAAAAGACCACATAGTGTATGATTCCACACATATGAAATGTCCAGAAAAGGCAAATCCATAGAGACAGAAATTAGATTAGTGGTTGCCTGGAGCTCAGAAGTAGAGCAAGGATTAACTATAAATGGGCACTAGGGATCTTACTGAGGTGGCAAAATGTCTAAAACTCAATCGTGGTGATGGATGCACAACTCAGTGACTTTACTAAAAAGCATTGAACTATACACTTAAAATGAGTACATTTTATGGAATGTAAATTATGCCTCACAAAGTTGTTTAAAAAGAGAGGATGAGAGCAGCTGGTACCTGTCACTTGTAATGAAGGTTGCTACCTTAATTTGATTTGGGTTTGTTTGTTCTTTGCTTGTTTGTTTTGCCAAAACAAGGTAACAAGCTTTTGCTGGTACTGAAAAAGCTCATATATGTGTCGTTATATGAGATACTGAACTAAATGTCCTAGTGCAGGGCCCAGCACAATGTTGGAAATGACAGCAGGCATCGTTTATAATCTATGAGCTCTTTTTAATTGGAAAGGTCTCCTAGAAGAGGTAAGATTTAAGGAGACACAGTTGACCTTTGATAGTCACTACCTGCCCTCTGGATGTTCAGCGCATGAAATGCCTATAGAAGCCCATTGTCCGTGGAAACCAATTAGATATTCAACCATGCGTACATTGCTTATTGATCATCTTCCACACGCACAAGTTACTGAATCTGGGCCTCAGTTTCTTCATCTGTAAAATGGGCTGATAGGCTTAATGTAAGGATTGCTTGAGTTAATATATGGAAAGTGCTTGGGCACATAGCAAGTGTCAGCTATGATTGTTACTTTGTAAACCAGGACCTTCTCCCCAGCCTAGCTTCAAGAGTGGCCTGGCTAATCAGTGGCTACTGCTGCTGACTTCCAGGCTGTGCACTTCACATGCCCCCACACCTGTCCTTTGTAGCCATACTTATTGCATCTGTGATGTCACTGCCCTTGTGTCATCATTTAGGCAATGGCTCTCTCTCTCCCACTGGAATGCAAGCTTCTTCTGGGCAGGGACCAGGCCAGTTTCTGCTTACTACTGTGTCCCCATCTGCCTAATACAAGAGCTAACAAGCTCACAATAATTACTTATGGAAGGAATTAAAAAGGAAGATGAAGGGGGGGAGGGAGGGAAGGAGGAAGGAGCCACTAGCATTGGTAGGAAGAGTCCTCCCAAGATAAATGTCATTATTACCAAGCAAATCTTCAATCCTAAGCCCAGGGTCTTCCCGTCCAGTGCCTGGAAGCATGGGGAGTGGGGAGGGGGCAGGGAAATAGGAATTTTAATCATGATGGGGGAACGACCCACAAGTTGGTACCATATACTCTGTATGTCAGCTTTCTGGAGTTCAGTAGCACTGGTGGTGTTAAAAGTACGGAAAGTATAGTTCCTGACATGTATTACTCTGAATACTGCCCAGCCCTACTCTAAGCCCTTTATACTTATATTATTTAATCCTCACAACAACCCTCTGCGGCAGGTACTACCACTATCCCATTTAACAGATGAGAGGACAGAGGCCCAAAGGGTTTTAGTAACTCACCTGAGGCCATACAGCTAAGTGGCAGAGCCAGCTTTGGACTCACAAAATTTGACTCAGAAACTGTGCCCTTAAATCCTACATGATGCTTCCAGAAGAGGGGGAAGTGTTTAAAGAATGAATGAGCAGCATTTCTTTTCCGACACTATGGAGCTTAGGATCCGCCATAAGAAAAAGGGCCACCCCCAATGACTGATGCTGGCAGATCCCTCACAGACTCTCACTCATTCAGTAAGTGTTTACTGAGCATCTTACCCTCTGTTTCCTCATCTGTAAAGTGGGAATAATAGCAATGGAACGTGCCTTGTTGGATAGGCACTCAGAACACAGCCTTGCACATAGTAGGGGCTCAAAAAGTGTTTGTTATATTGTTATCTGTTTGAGGCAGGCCCTCACTGGACTATGGGAACATAAAGATGCAGAAGACACAGGCTTTCCCCAAAAGAACCCGTTGGCTACTAGGGGAAACAGACCAATAAGCCATCATAACCCAGTCATTCTTTAGAAAGTGAAAAAGTGCCTCCTTGATCAATAAGATCTTGACATTATTTACAAAAGAAATGCTAATCAAATTAAATACACACACAAATGAGTGCATGTAATACTTGTGACATCTGAATAAAGTCAATGAATTGTATTAATGTTAATTTTCAACGGATTGTATCAATGCTAATTTCCTGATTGTGATATTGTACTATAGTTATACAAGATGTTACCCTTAGGGGAAACTGGGTGAGGGGTATATGGGATCTTTTTGTATTATTTCCTGCAACTGCATGTGAATCTATAATTATCTCAAAATAAAAACTTTTTTTAAAAAAAGCTCTTGGCTTGGGCTTCCCTGGTGGCACAGTGGTTGAGAGTCCGCCTGCCGATGCAGGGGACACGGGTT
>NC_041216.1:15247928-15331359 GCF_002837175.3 Physeter macrocephalus | reverse complement strand
AAGATCCCACATGCCGCGGAGCGGCTGGGCCCGTGAGCCGTGGCCGCTGAGCCTGCGCATCCGGAGCCTGTGCTCCGCAACGGGAGAGGCCACAACAGTGAGAGGCCCGCGTACCGAAAAAAAAAAAAAAAACAAAAGGCTCTTGGCTCTTTCAAGAGAAATTGATTTGTCATGCAGTCCTATATAAGACTTTTAATTCCATTAATATATGCACATAAATGCTATTATAAGTATCTATATGAGATGATGTATGTTAACTAAATTTATTGTGGTCATCATTTCACTATATATGTAAGTCAAGTCATTATGCAGTACATCTTAAATTTGTACAGTGCTGTATGCCAATTACATCTCAATCAAACTGAAAGGGGAAGAAAATGCTGTTATGAGCATCTAGTTTGCCTGGAAAAAATAGTAACGTTAGTACAATTATTAGGTGCCAGGTGTGCTTTATGTGCATAATCTCCAGTCTTCACAAGAGAGCTGCAAGATGGTATTTTTCATTTCTAAATTCAGCTGAGCACTGAAAATTGTCCAGAATGTAGGGGAAATTTTGGCCTGGCTTTGCATCTGCTCAGAGATTGTCCAGTGAACACAGCAGCTGAGAGCCCAAGGAACACAGTGTCCCACTTCTTCCCATCCGGAACCCACCCACTCAATAAGTTTAAAGAAGGAGAGGTGGCTACGGTGGACAAGGAAGATGAAGGGGCTGGTGGGGCTGGAGATGTCACGAGAATAGCGACATCCTGAAAGTCAGAAAAATCAAAAGTTTCCAATAGGGAAAAACAGAAGCTTTTCATGAAGGTGATCAAACATCCAAGGAAAGCAGCTTTTCATTCGGTCCAATGGGACAACTGGCCAAAAAGCAGCAGTGTTCTGTGGCCCAAAATGTTACTCGTCACTTGTGAGAACAAGGTTACTTGTCACTTGTTTTATAAAAACAACTTCCAGGGTAAATCACTGGTGCGTGTTGTCCTCTCCTTCTGAATCAGGATTCAAAAGGACACTTCCGCATCAAGAAGAGAGTCGGTCCTGTTCATCCTAGGATAGCCTTACTGAGCCTGGAATATTTAGAAACATTAGAAATAAATTTTAGAAATATTTAGACACTATAGTTTTCTAAATTATATTTAGAATATAATACCTAACCATTTGGGGGCCCCGCTTGGCCACAAAAATCATTTGAGAAAAGAAAGACTTCATTGCGTCACTACTGTCCTTTGGTAATTGTGCAGGAAAACGGCAGGTGACAGATGACTAATACCTGCAGGGGCCAGGCGCTCCCCAAAGCAGACACACACTCGGTATGAGGAGGGCGCTTCGTTCCTGGGGGCTGAGTCGTCTGCAGGGACACGAATGCTCAAGTATCTGCATCTGGACTCACCGCATCATTCCACTGGGGCAGCTTCCTTACTGGTCTTGGGAAGTTCTAGAACAGATTTGTTTTTCCCAGTCTGCAGCATGAAAGCAGGATATAAGGAGTCGTTTTTATGAACCACAGCGGAGTGTCTATTGAAGGATGTGCCATGCTTGGAAAGGTCTGGATGGGAACGTTAGACAGTTTTAGGCACGGCTGACATCAAGCCACCATCTCTTGGTTTAAAATATGGTTGACTGCCCGCCCTTCCCTCTGCAAGCCGAGCTCACTTGCAGAAGAAGTCAGGACTCAGGCCCTCGTTGCATTTCTGGAAGGTGGTCGAATATGCCAGCTAATGAGAATGGGATATGAGGAAGATAGATGAACAGCTACATAAGCCGAAGAGCCAATGCCAGCTGATTCTCCATCTCTCACCTTCCTAAAAACAACAAGAATCGTTTTCATCCCTCACCACCTACCAGGGAGGCAGGGGAGCAGGTGACTAAGCCCAGTGCTCGGGAGCACATGCTCGCTGGGCAAGCTCCCTGTGCCTCATTTTCCTCGTGGGTAAAACGTAGATGATAATAATCATATCCTTCTTCCTGGGCTGCTGTGAGGATTTAAGGTGGTCACTCAGGTATGGCGTTCTTGGTGAGGGTATTTGGCTCATGGCAAAGGGTCCACACGCAGGACTTATTTGTAGTGTATTCACCCGTTCCAGGCACCAGGTAAGCCTTGGCCTTCACTGTTTCATTAAATCATCACGGCACCAAATGAGGTAGGTATTTTATTTTCCCCTTTTACAGAAGAGGAAACTGAGGCCCAGCCAGGTAAAGTGGCTTTGGCCACGGTCACACAGCCTCAAAACCTGGTAGGCCCCTAAGGGTCACAAAAGCAGCTCTGTTGGGGGCAACTTCCAGGCCAGGGGCCCCCACAAGGGGTCTTTGTGTGGGCAGGGCTCCCCCAGCCTGAGCCACAGCCTGGTCCCCAGGGCCTCCTGCTCCAGACCAGGCCAGGCTCTGCATCTCTGCCCATGGACGGAGGCTCTGCTGAACCTCTTCTCGCCCGTAACCCAGCTACTAATTCCCACCCCAGCTAATGTGCTGCCAGCATTTCAGAACTAACCAGCAAATAAAAAGCTTTTCGCTCTCCATCAGCCTCTTAGGGCCTCTCAGCCACGTTCCCTCACTTGTCAGTTTCACTTACGGAGGCAGACCCGGGAATGGAACCACTCACCTCAGCCGACCACGCTGTTACAGATGTGTTTCATGGAGACGGGGAAGGGGGGAAAGTAAGTGTGTGTGTGTGTGTGTGTGTGTGTGTGTGTGTGTGTGTGTGTGTGTACATGGGTGTGTGTATGGCCTCCTGGTGCTGTGCCCAGAGGAACTGAGCTGAGGGATATGGTGGGGATGGGCAAGGGCTCCTACCACTACTTACTGCTTCTGGAAGGCTCCAGGATCACCTGAGAGACCCCAAACCTGAAAACCTCTGCTTTCCTACCTGAGCAGGCAGAGGAGGGGGGTGGACCATTGTCTTCATTTGGCAAACGGAGAAACTGTGGGAAGGTGTGTGGGCCGACATCCTGGCCTCTTTTCCACGCCCAGCACTCCTGATGCTCCTCCACCCCCATCCTCCACTGCCTGGGCACCGCGGGTTGACTGCCTGTCCCAGCCATGTGGCTGCCTTGCTCTGTGCCCCGGAGTAAGGCACTCAGGCTCTCTGTCCTTAGTCTTAGTGACAGCCAACAGCTGACTGGGCACCAAGCACGTTATCCTCATGACAGCCCTCTGCGGAGGGGATCTGAGAGCTGAGCATCCCCATTGTACAGATGAAGCAACTGAGGCCCCAAGAGATTAAGTAACTAAACTTTTACACACATCTGTGGTTGTCTCCTTAAGATACAATTATGGATGTGGAAAGGCTGGGCTGAAGGGCACTCAAAATGAAGGCTTCTAATTCATCTTACCAGTGACCCTCCATAAGTTTGGTACCAGTTTGTGCTCCTACCGACCAATTTCTGTCTTTGTTTGAAAATCTCATTTCCACCATTCCGGGGGCCTGACCTGCAATTCCAAAGTCAATCCCTTCACCAATTCTGCCAGAGGTCTCAGGGGTCCCAAGAGACATCCGGGTGCTCAGCTAAGGTGTCCCAAGCTCCCCAGGTGACAGACAAGTTACCCCCTCCCCCTTGCACGCACACACAAACACACACACAGAAGGTGTACCTCAGCTTCTGGACACAAGCACGTATGTGATAAATGACTTCTATTGAGTCTGTTCAACAGGCTATGGGCTGGGGCTCCTCACAGAGCCCTTCCAACCCAGTGAAGAAAGTCAAACTCAAATAACAATAAGCAGGTCCTAACATAGACAACAAACATCCTTGAGATGGGAATGTGGGGCACCCTCCGAGGGATGGGATGGGCAGGGTTTGGATCTCAAGCCAGAGGAGGTTCTCCAGGCAGGAGGGGGCCTAGAGTTCCATCAGTTCTACTTTACAAAATAACTCCTCAAATTGGAAAACTAAGCAAGATGCTACCTAGTTCCCAGAGAGCCTTTTGAGCTGGAGCAGCTCTGCAAAAACATTTTCCAAACTCATTAGCCCTGCAGAAGTCCAGTTTTGCTTGCAAAATTTCCCCTGACCCTACCAACACTCTGTACAGTTGCTCCCCTTTTCATTCCATCCGTCCCCCAGGATCTCTCCAACCTCTTCCCACATCACCTGGCAAAAGGAAGGCTCAAACATTTGCTGCTCACAGCAAAGAACTTGAACTTGGGTTTGGACGTGGTGTGAGAGGTAACAAGCAGGGAACCACCCTGGGTTAACAGATGTCCTTGCCCCTCACCCTCCACTGCCCGCCACCTGACCTTCATTAGCCAGCTTCTGTCTTCTCTTAGACCCCATACCTGGGACCGTTTTTCACATCTACAGCCAGGACGTGCTCTGCCTGGCTCTGTACCCCACCTACATCCCAGCCCCCAGAGCGAACACAGAGCCAACAGCTGCCCAAAGCAGCCGCCTTGATTTACAGTCAAGCATAAGCGCTGCAAATTCTATTTCCCCAGAAACACATGAAAAACTTGGCTCTTTCATTTGCTGACACAAATCTTCTTTTTTCTATTATTCCTCCCTCCCCAGTGTCCTCCCTCACCTCCCACCTCTGCCCCAGTCACCAGCACATAAATGAAAAGCTGCAGTTGCAGAGGCAGGGAGACTAGACAAACTGACTCATCTTGAAAATCAGCTTCCTTCTGTGTCTCTGGGAACACACATCTGTTATCACACGTTAAGGGCAGGAGGGGGCGTTCGCTGGCCCTGGCTTGTTTGTTAGGCACCCGGAGGGACCGCACACTTCAGGGTTCAGCAGAGCTGGAGAATCCGTAGTCCCCGCACCCATCCCAAGGGGCTGGAGCCACGCAGTGGAGTTCCTTCAACCGGCCTGCCCACGGAATCCTCACCCATCTCCCCACTCCCTCCCGACCCATTCTCCCGAAACCCCACCATATCCCATGTCCGAATCAGATGTATTTGGTCACTCCAAACAGGAAAGTCCTCTTGACCGCCCATCCCCTGCAACACACACACACACACACACACACACACACACACACACACACACACACAGTCTCACCATCAAGCACAGCACAGAAATGTCAGCACTACAAGGCCTCAGAGCACAGCCACAGGCCCACAGCACCCTTCCAAGTCCTCTGCAAAAGTGCTCCCCCTCTAACCAAGTTGTCTGGTTGCTGGAGTTTGTTAGGCTGGGTGGGGGGCATGTTTCGTAATTTAATGTAGCTGTTGAGTCTGAGGACAAGGGTCACCAGCTGACTTGGGGGGTATAGAAACCTGATTAGGACATTTCACACATCACAGGAGGAACCCATCACCTTGACCAAGGCCTTCTCAGATGGCAGCTCACAGGTCTGTGATCTGTGACAGCATCAACACTGCCCAGAGGCTGGGGGAAGAGTTGGGCAGCGTTGAATTTGATAAGAATCTAAAGTGCCCCCCACCCCAACCCAGCATCCCCTTCAGGTCCACAGGGGAGATGAGCGATCTAATTAAAGAGTCCTGAGAGTTTGAGGATGGTGGAAATAAGACCCTGGCTTTCTCAGGCTCACTTTTCTTCCTGAGAGCCCTAAGCATTTTCACAAAGACAGTCGTGTCTGTCCTAAAGAGTTCTGTGAAGGTAGAAATGGACAGGAATTGCATCATGGAGTTGTACAACAAAGTTGAATCCCAGAGAGGTTAAGTCACTTGTCCAAGGTCACACAGCATGATAAAAAAAAAAAAAACACTGAAGTTGGCAGTTTCTTAAAAGTTAAACAGACATTTAACATACAACCCTGCCATCCTACCCCTGGATATTTACCCAAGAAAAATGAAAGCATATGTCCATGTAAAGACTTGTACCCAAATATTTATAGTAGCTTTATTCACAACAGCTCCAAACTGGAAACAACTCACATGTCCATCAACAGGTAAATGGATAAACAAAGTGTGGTATATCCCTACAATGGAATATTACTCAGCAATAAGAAGCAAGAAGCTACTGGTACATGAACAACGTAGATAAATCTCAAAAAAAACATTATACTAAGTGAAAAAAATCAGACTCAAAAAGAAAAAAAGTACATACTATAGATTCCATTTATACAAAATTCTAAAAATGCAAACTAATCAATAGTAATAGAAAGCAAGTCAGCGGTAACCTGGCGAATGGGAGGGATGGATTACCAAGGGAACTTTCAGAGGTGATGGATATGATCAGTATCTTGATTGTGGCGATGGTTTAACAGATGCATTCATATGTTAGAAGTCAAACTGTACATTTTAAATACGTGCGGCTCACTCTATGTCAATTATACCGCAAAAAAGCTGTAAAACAATTTACTGGCAAAAGGAGAAGGGGAGACAAAGCAAAGAGGAAGTACAAGGAGAAAAATAAAAAATGCTAGAAATGAAATCAGGGTGCAGAATGTAAGGCATGCCGCCTGCTAGAGGCCCAGCTCAAATTTATTTCTAAGTGAAGGCAAGGAGGGGGAAAAATGATTTTAACACAATAAAATAGTGTCCAGGAAGCTAGAAATAAAAATGTTTGGGTAAAGCCCAGTAGGCTCCCAATCCTGAGCACTTCTCTGGAGCCTAGTCATCTACCCCCACTGTCGATAAGATTCCTAAATCCTAAATTCCTGTTGGTACAGGTAGAAACAGAGGTGTGCTAGTAAGTGTTTAACAACCGGCTCCTGGGTTGGGACCATCTTGGTTGCAGTGTTCGCCTATTTCTGGGGTATAAATACTCTCACCACAGCCAACATCAAACTACTAATGTGAAGTCCTTGGTCACAGGCTCGGGAAGAGAGGCACAATAGCATCGTATAGTGTTTCCACCACAGATATAACAGCTGTAAATAACCTCAAGGCCATAGATAATAACAAAATATAGGGAAATAATTAGGAAGTGGTGAGTTTTGAATACTTCTTGTCCTTGTTTTTAATATAATTTAATTGTAAGCTTATATAATGTAATTTATAATGATGGCTGGCTCATAAAATTCCTGATGATTTAAGGAGTGGATCTCGATCTGGTATCAGCCATCTCTAGCACACCACTGGGGAGAAGCTGGAGGATGCCACTGAAGGCAAAGTCTCCACGTGACCCAAGGCCCCATGGTTGGATGTGGGACCAGAGCTGGGTAGCAGGAGAGGGTGGCTGAATCCACCTATCAGACACGGATGTAGGTGGCAATACAGGTGGTGCTAAGGCGGGGGTCCCTGACAAGGAGCTAGTCAGCTACTCCCTGGAGGCCTCGGAGGGATTGAGCACCTCTGAATATTAAGTGAGGGGGCTTCTGGCTGTGCACACGCTTCAGAAAGGCCCTCATGCCCTGAGTGTCTGGCCACAGACTCACAGAATCCAGGGCTGGATGCCCGGTGGGTCCCTAATGCACGTATGGCATCTTTGGTAGCTCTTTGCTTGAAGACTTCTGCCATTGGGGAACTCATGACCTCCCATCATTCATTCACCGAAGATTGACCGAGTGCCCTCTCTGTGCCAGGCGCTATAGAAGGTGCTGACCAGAGAGCCCTGAACAAGACACTGGTGATTCCCAATAAGGTGAAACTTAAAGTCTGCTCCAACGACTCATTACAAAATGACACCGGGGGCTTTGGAGTCTGACCACCCTGGTCCCTCTCACAGCTCTGCATCCTCCTAGCTATGTGAACTTGGGAAATTGTTCGCCCTCTGAGACTCGGATTCCTCACCCAAAAAATGGGACTAAGAGGCCCCTGTAAGATCATGTGTAAAGTTGTCTGATACATAGCCTGGCTCACAGCATGTATTCATGTGGGCTTTGTCCTCCAGAGCCACACAGAGAATGTCTGGATCCTTCTGCACATGAGATTTGTCCAAAAAGGTGGAATGAGCCCCAATAATAATAATAATAATAATAATAACTGACACAGATTGAATTCTGTGCCTCAGGGACTATTCTGACGCTCTCTGTGTATTAATTCATTTAATCCTTTCAACAACCATGGAAGATGGGCACTTCCATCATGCAAATGAAAAAATGGAGGCCCAGAGAGGTTTAGTTACTTCTAAAAGTCACACAGCTAGTAAGTCATGGCATAGGACTTGAACAAGGGAAACATCCTCAAGCTGGACATCCCCACCCCCTGAGGTGGTTTCAGGTATCACACCACCCTGTTTTCCCCTCTTAGTTCCCATAGACCCAGACCCGGACTCACTGCTACACACAATGTCCCAGCACGCAGGACAGAAGGAGCAGGGCTGGTGGTCCCTCCTCATTGTTGCACTCACCCCATCAGTGGTTTCCAACCCCTGGGTCCCAGAACCTGCCTCCCCCGCACTCTCTGCCCGCTTGGACTCTCACTGATCCAAGGTAAAACATGTTCTAGGAAAGTCACTAACTGTTCTTTCTTGGAAAATACTGTTCTTTTACATGAGACTATGCCACTTCCCTTTTTTAAAATGTCCTTCCTTTTATGATATGATAATGGTGGTCTATTTTTGGCCACAGTTTTAACATCCTCAACTGGCAAAATAAGAAGTTTGTCACCCCAAGTGGTCCCAAGATTGAGAGAGGTGGCCCTTACCAATCCACAAGGCCCGAAGTCTGGGGGGCTTGGGTGTTCGCCTTCAGACAGACACCCACCCTTGCACGTCCCCCGTGTCCTGAGGCTCCGCCGCTCTCCCGCCCCCCCCACCCCAGGCACCACGCTTGCCTCTCCCTTGTCTTCCTGGGGGTGGCCCCCCGACAAATTCCAGAGAGAAGCACCCACACCACCACTGCCTGACCCACTTGCGAAATGATCTGGTGGCTTCACCCACTCACCAGTGGGCACTGAGGGCAGAGGTGACAGGTTGGCCGTGATGAGCCCCTGTAGGTGGGAACAGACGTAACACTTCACCCTTAGAAGGGACAGGGGGGATGGTCCTGAGAGCTTAGCATGAGAACATCCGTCCCCAGCCTACAGGGCATGGGGCAGGAGGAGGGGACAAAGGGAACACTGCTGCCGGACCTCAGATGCCGGTGGGAGCGGGGGAGCGACTCTGGGCACCTGCAGGAACCGCTGGTAAAATCCACGGAGGGCCTCTCTGTCCCTCTTCCCCAGCAGAGGGCTCTGACCAAGCTCCCCTCCTCCCTCTCACACCCTCAGTGCACACTCACACATACTCACACACTTTATCATACAGCTCGCGTGCACAAACATGGAGCCACACTCTTTCATACACTCACACTCGCTAAAGCACACTCACACTCTCACCTCCACACCTTCTCACACACCCTCGTACACACACCCTCATACACTCACACCCTCTCACACAGCCCCACACGGCCTCGTACCCTCACACCCTCACACACACTCACACCCTCTCACACGCGCTCACACGCCCCCTTCCGCGGGTGGTCCCTGGGACCCATCTTTGAGCCATAGCTCCGAGGACCCCCAGGTGCGGGGCCTGCACCCAGCCCCGCACGGCCCCCCTCCCCACCCCGATCTAATTTGGATTAGGGAACCAGCCTTCCTTTTCCTCAGACGCAGACCCTGCTTGGGTGATCCAGAACCTAAGGAGGATTTGCTCTCTGTAATCATTGCGGCATCTGGTCTGGTGGGGGAACAAAGGGAAGCGCACAGGGAACAGAGCAGCGCCTGCCAGGCCTCCACCGCCGTCCAGCGTAGCCCTCGAGCTACTGGGTCCATGAGCAACACAGGCCAAAGTGGTTCCTCTGGCGTGTGACAGATGCGAGGCCACCAGGGGGAAGTGCCAAGGCCTCAGTTTCTTTCGGTCTTCGGGTCACAGCAACTCAAAAGGAGTGCCAGCATCCATGAGATATTTTAAACTCATGACTAGTTAGGCCTCCTGAGAAACACCACCACCCCAGCCTCTGTTCTGTCTGCTGTCCTGGGGGCCCGGGGGTTTCCCTTTCATGGTTGCAGCCCAGCACCTTGCCCAGGAACCAAGTGAAGAAGTAAGTCACCACAGAATTAGCTACCTCATCCCATTGGATCCTGGCTGCAGCCCCAAGGGCACCCATTTTGCAGACGAGCAAACTGAGTCTCAGTGAAGTCAGATTACTTGTCCAGTGATCAGCCTCTGAGTGGTAGGAGCCCAAAGTGGAACCCAGGCCAGTCACCCCCGCAAGCCTGAGCTCCTAAACATCATGGCCATGAATGAAATAGTAGACATTCTGGTGGGATGAAGTTTTTAAAGTTCCCCGGGTGATCCTGATGAACAGCTGGGTTTGGAAACATCCATCCCGGGTGCAAATGCTCCCATCCAAACTCCCAGTGGATGCTGGACTCTCCCACAAAAAATCGTGGCCCCTTTCTGCTTCCTGATAAAATAGCATCCTGTGTGGAGAGCTTACTCTCCGCCAGGCACTGCTCCGGGGACTTTACATGAAGGGACTCGTTGAATTCTCCCTTCCAGTCTTTCCAGTCCTGTGATATAGGAATTATTATACCCATTAGACCGATGAGGAAACAGGCACAGAGCCATTAGGAGGCACAGCCAGGAAGAGGCAGGGATTACAAGCCAGGTGGGGCAGCTCCACCTCCACTTTGGGCGGCGACCCTTAGCGCTGCCCCCTGGCACTTGGCTGGGCTGCCGGGGGCCGGGGCAGCAGCACTGTCGAGCACTGTGATTTTTATCTTGACAAGTGGCCTTTTCACAATTGCTATTTCCCCTCCACAGCCCAAAGCGGAAATGAGAAAGGGAGAAAAAGAAAGAGGGCGACAGCAGGGCCTGATGGATGTGCCGGGTTGGATCACACCTTGAAACCAAAACTCCATTCCCTTTGTCTACACCAACAATGTGTGCGAGGGGCAGCAGGAAGCACAAGCGGTCCACCCCACCCCGCAGGGGAGCTTGGCATACCTCCGGGCCATGTGGGCACCCCCTGCCCGGGAGGAGCGGGAGACACAGGAGGGGCAGGTGTACACAGGGTCCAGACGGTGAAATCACGGAGGTGGGGAGCAGGCAGCATGACAACCCCGGGGAACTGGCACTGGGGAGGCCCCAGAGCACCCAGGACAGGCTGGAGAGAAGCCTATCAGATCACCACGCCCTCCCCCCCGCAAACGGCTCTGGAGTCACTATCAGGACAAAGGTTTCCTAGGTTGCCTCAAGTCTCCTGAGAAGCCGGATCAACACACCTCCCAGGATTACAAGACTCGGGGACCTGGCCCCGCCCTGGTCAGTCTGCAATCGAAGTTTGTCTGTGGTTTCTCTGACACGGGGGAGCTTGTCTAGGGCTACAGAGGTGGGATCTAGTCTTCGAGGGGCTTCCAGGAATGCGACACACACACTCAAAGTGACACCAGGCGGGTGGTCTCACCACTACGCCTGGCAGGTGTGTGTTGGGTGAGTTGGTGATGAGAACATCCATAAAAAGCTGACATTTATCAACCATGGACTATGGGCCAGACACGTGGGGATTATCTCTTGCAATCCTCCTAACAACCCTACGACGAAGGCACTCTGTAAAAACCCCTATTTTACAGATGAAAAACTGAGGCCCAGAGAGGTTAAGTAATATATCCAAGATCACACAGCTAGTAAGGACAGAGAGAGGATTTGAACCTCGAAGCGTGGCTCCAGAAAACGAATACAAGCAAAGATAGGAATTCAGAGGACTGGAGATGGGGACCACTCAGGGGACACTGGGGACGCTCGCGCAGAGCGGGAGCCATCTGGGTGGGTGGAGAGGAGGCAACGCCCTGCCCCTGGCTGTGAGCTGCCCATCAGGAACCCTGGGCATCCACCTCTGTGTTGATACATTCAGCCCCAGGTTGTCCTAAATGGGCAAAGCCAGCCCCAGGCAGCCCAGGAAGTGAAGCAGCGGGGAAGGGCCCACGGTGAGCGGTGAGGACTGGGAGAGGCAGGCCTGGGAGTCAGGCTGAGATGGAATCCTGACTCAAGCCCCTGACTGGAGGTTCTGAGTGCCTCCATAAACGTCAGCTGCCACTGGGCCCAGTAATGAATCACGCCGACAAAGCATCACTCTTTTGGAGCCACCAGTGTGGGCACCTTTTGCTGCCTTGGGTAGGTGAGACAGCATCCTCCAATGCTTCCACTGGTCACCTCTGGCTCCCAGTAACTCAGCCGTAAATCCTCACTCCGTACCACGGAGATGTCCGTCTGCCCCTGGGAAACCCTGCTGAATTTACGAGCTCACAAGTCCAGATTCACTGGCGAGGGAAAAAGGGATCGTGTTGCCCATAGGGGACCTGGTGCTCAGAAGCCATAAACCACGCTGGTGACAGCGGCCTGACAGGTTGAGGGCCCTCCCGGGTCATTTGCGCTCGGCTTAATGGCCACGATGATGAGGCAGGCGCTGTTCGAGAACTCCACATGGGCCACTGCTGAAGCTTTAAATCAGTCACAGGAGTTTAAGGGAGCAGCTGCCTCTTTTCATCTTATTTTTGGGGTGCCTGATTGCAGCCCTTTTTCCTTTTTCTCTCCTGTTCCTTCTTGTTTGTCCTACCTTGGCCCATGAGATGGCCGCAGCATTTCAAACACACACGTCAAATTCTGACTTGGGGGCACAGGGGAGCCACTGCATTTCCCAATCTTTTTTATTGTCTCTGGAACAGTAGTCTGCTGTGTTCCAAAGCACACAGGCTCATCTTGCACGGGGCAGCAGAAGGAATGAGGGCGCTGGGGGGTGCGGCGGGGGCAGGAGGGAGTCCAAGGCAGCGGCAGAGAGCAGCCCGTGGGGCAATGCAGATCTGGGGGCAACCTCCGGGAAGTCGGGTCCTCCGTGTCTCCACCGGCCCTGCCAGCCACAGTGCGGTCTGGGCTACCTCCCCTTGACAGCTCTCTCCCTGGACCCAACTGCCAGCCCATTAAATGGCCATTGAAAGGAGGAGTGCTAGTCTTCTTGTCTTGGGCTGGGGCAAAGAATATCCAGGTCTTATCCAGGGAGTAATCTCAAATTTCCAAAAGCCGGTGCTTTTATTTGATCTAAGACTCCGTGTGTGTGTGTGTGTGTGTGTATGTGCGTGTGTGTGTGTGTGTGTGTGAGAGAGAGAGAGAGAGAGAGAGAGAGGGAATTAAAGGCAAAAGGGGGTATTATATGAACTATCCATTGGCACAAGGAAAGAAAGAGCTAGCATCTCTGGCTGGCTATGAACACCCTTTAATTAAGCAATAAATTTGGAACCAGGGAAATGAGCATCAGTAAAGAAACGCTCTGTTTAATTACCCATTCATCTGTTTGGCTCTGCCAGGGCACCTGTGCCAAGACACGCCAGCATATGGTCACTCAGGACAGAGGTTGCCCAAGTACACATTCCAATTTGGTCCCAGCTCATGCCGTGTTGAGAGAGAGAGAGAGAGAGAGACAGAGGCCCAGAAGCCAAGAGAGACAGAGGCGGGGAGACAATGACGGCACAGAGCAACAGCTATAATTCCATCAAAGGGCTCTGGTGACACTGTAAACCACCAGACACAACCAGAGTGGTTTGTCACCAGAGCCCCAGTGGAATTGACTCAGAAGGCATTGTTGCAGATTTTTCCAACATGAGGCCAAAAGAAGGAGGCTGTGTGTGTGCGAAACACTGTTCTCTGTCATCTCCAGCCCTGCATTGCTGTTGAGGAGCAAACCCCGAGGTTTTGATCCCAAGTTCAATTCCAAGTCCTTGCCGTTGAGCGAAGTGGCAGAATGACACCCTGTCTGCTCTTACGTCTCGGATTCAGAGTCCAGCGGGGAGCGAGGCAGGATCCCGCGGGGCAGCTGGACACCAGGAGCCAAAGGCTTCAGGGCTCTCTGTCTGTGTCCCTGGGGGACCTTGGAGCTCTGGGCCTGATTCCAGAGCTGAGGCTCCTGGGTCAGCTCCATGGAAGCCAATCACAGGACCGCCCAAAAGCCGGGGGCCAGGATGCTGGGAAGAGCTGGGGAGGGAGTGGGGAAGAGGCTGATCAATGTGAACTCTTTCCCAGCTGCTCACTGTGTGACAGGCCTCTGGGAGTCTGGGGTTTGGGTTCCGGGGCATTTCTAGAATCCAAGAGAAGAGCGAAGAGAGGAGGATTTCAGGCACCAGAAAGGGTCCTTCGTGTTCCTACGGTGCCCTAGGGGTGACTGAAGAGGTACCTCCCACCTCCATCAGGGATCCCAAACCTGTCACTTGTTTCCAGAACTTTCTCTCCATGTGGAAGAATTTCTGGAGAAATATGTATTATGGAGGAATACGTATTTCTCTCTGTGTAGGGGGATGTGCTTAGGGGATGGACCAAATCTTTCCTGCTTTGGCCTCTGATCCCTAAAATCTGCTCCTATTAACAGCTCTCGCTCACCAGACAGCCTCGTGACGTGTGAAGAATAAGGGAATCTGAAACTGCGGAGGAGATGGCCTTCCAAAGACTCGAATTTAAAAATTAAGGCGAGGAGGAAAGCATTTGGCAAAGGACATTTCAGGTTTGGCCAAATTCAGGGCTTGGAAAAAATATCTTGCGATGTTTCACTAAACCCAGAGCAAAGCTGTCAGGGCCCGGCTCTGGTCATTATAAGTTATTTGTAGCTTGTTTCTTTCCAAAGCAATTTTCTTTTCATCTGCAAGCTAAGCTCTTTTGACCCAGCCTGATTTCTGCAAGTGTTGTGCCCTGCTCCTGCCTTCACCAGCTGACAGGCGTTTGGAGACAGCTCTGGAAAGCGGCAGGAATGTGAGGGCCCCGGCTCCAGTCTGAGACCCCAAAAAGACCCTGGCCAGCTCTCTGCACGCTCAAGAAGCATCACTCAAGAGCAGTGCCACGGGGCCGGCGTGCACGTGGGACACAGGAAATCAGAGTTCTCCCAGGCGGGGCCCAGCCAGGCGAAGTCATGCCCAATACCATGTGGGACCCGAACTCTGACAGACAGGGACTCAGGACAGATGGCAGGAGCGCAGGGAGAGGGAAAGATGGAGCCTGGGCCTCTGCGGCGAGCTTCAGCACACAAGCCAAGTTGAGAAGACTTGTGGCTGGTGGTTGGGTCCTTAACCACACCACCCACTCATGGGGCTGCATACACACTAAGTGAGCTCCTGTGTGGGAAGTTTCCTCTACAGGGAATAGATCTTTAGGCCTCTTCTCATAGCCTCTCCATCTTTCTTAAGTTTTGTGATCTTCCTACGCCATCAGTCCATTCTCTGTTAAAATTGTATCAGTGTATGCTGCTCTCCCATGCCTCACTCCATCCCCAGGGACCTGCCCAGCCAGCAGACAGCCTCTGCGGCTCCCAGGTCCCTCAGGGTCATCAGCTTCCATGTCCACCTCTCACCCATACAGGCTGGAGGTCACTTGTTGGGAACAAGTCCTCTGGAGCCTTCCAAGAGGTCAGTTTCACAGGTAAATAAATCCCCTGGGAACATGTCCTCTGATCTGCCTCGCCTCCAGGTGATGTGATCCTAAAGACCATGTCACCAACCTGTGTCCTCCAACAGTGTGGGAAGGAAGGCGGAGCGTTTTAGGCCATGAAAGCATCCAATTACCCATACCTGATGCTGTATAAGCCATGACCCTACTCCGCCTTCAGTACCTCCTGCAAAAAATAAGGATGGAGGAGATCGAGACCTTCAGGGCGGGTGTTTCTCCAAAGGCACCCACACTTATTAATTCTGATTTGTACACCTGTCAACACTTCCCAAGATAACAAACTAAACACCAAGGAATAAAAGAGCAATGTGCTCCCTGGCACATCTATTTCCAGATGCCCTTGTAGGATTCTCTGCTCACCAAAAGGAACTTTGCCAGCTGCCAAAGTCAGTCTGAGGCTGGAGATGGGGGGTCATTCCCAGGCCGGGATAATTTGTTTTTCCACAGGCCGACGCTGAAAGTCAAGGTCTAGAACAGAGTCTAACAAATTATCCTGGCCCACAGAGCTTGGTTTTGTCTGATTCTCTTCCTGTTGCCCAACGGTGGCAAATTGAAGGTGCGTCTGTTCTGAATACCGGCCTCTTGCCTTTGATGCCCCTGGCTAGTGTCTCTGAGATGTTTAGTCAGAGCCACCAATGAGACCGACACGCCTCACACAAGGCTCTGCTAAAGACCTCAATTTAACTTAATGGACTAAACAGGGAACCATTTCTATGTGATTAATTAATTAGAGTCTCACTAGGAAGGATAATAATTTAACAATTTAAATAAGACTGCAAGGCCTAGCTGCCAGTTCATAAACAGAACACCAAGAATAGCACAATTAGAAAGACATTCAAGACAGAGGGAATATGAAATAGTGGACCCAGCTCTGACTAAGGCTACTCTTAGTTCACGGGGTTTCAAGTCCAGGGTCCACCTATTCGACCTAAAAGTTACCTGCCTTCTCTGAGCGGTTTCCTCTCTCAGTAAATGGAAGGATTGAGGTATATTTGTCAGTGCTGTTGTGGAAATCCAGTAGATGCCATGCATGAAAACTGTCCAGGAAATAGGCTTAAAATGCATGGAAACATTGCCCCAGAAATTCCAGCCTAATAGCTTGTACTAAGAATGGAAATAAATGGAAAGAGGTCTGACGAACATGGTCCATTCTGTTTTATCAGCAAACATCTTATTTTTCACTGCACTTTTAACCTGCTTGCCCACTCCAAGTCCTTTGAAAGTAAGTGAATGAAAAGTCCCCATAAGAATCATCTTAGCTGATTATAGATGAATAAATAGTTGTTATTTGCAGATGAGTCAAGATGATTCTAGTTAGTAGATTTGCTGGTTGTTATTTGGATTGGGGGGCATTTGTAGCATCTCAGTGTCCCTCCAACCTTCACCCAGCCCTCTCCTCTCCCCCATACTGCTCCTCCTTTCTCCTCCTCACCCCTCACACTTTTGCCCATGTTACTACTCAAGGTCTCCCACCTTGGGTCCCTCAACTGTCCTGCGTCTGGTGACCCAATCCCTCAAGACCTTGCTAGATAACTCTTTATCTAAACCTAAACCTTTTCCTGTAAAGGACCAGACAGTAACTATTTCAGTCTTTGCAGGCCATACAGTCTCTGTCACAACTCCTCAACTCTGCCTCTGCAGTGTGAAAGCAGCCATAGACAAGATGCCAGTGAGTGTGGCCGTGTTCCAATAAAACTTTATTTGCAAAAACAAGTGATGGGCCTGATTTGGCCCAAGAATCTAAATAGTTCTTTGGTGTTACGGGATTATAATGGTTAATATATTGGATCTAGAGGTTCACTTCCTCACTTCCTTCTGGGGCCTTTTATACTTTAACCCTAAGTCACAATTAATGGGGGACATTTTAGACACTGGGAAAAGTCCAGTATAAAAGATATTGAGAATGGGTGCCTTTTAGTGTCTCTCAATCACAATACCTGTGGCTAAAGCCCACCAGACTTTGTCGCCTGTAATGCTGGCATTTTCAGATCACAAAAAGACCTAAGCTTAACTAGATCAATGGCTCTTAAGCTTGAGAGTATAACGGAATCACCCAGAGGGCTTTTTATAAATTTATTTATTTATTTATTTTTGGCTGCATTGGGTCTTCATTGCTGAGCGTGGGCTTTCTCTAGTTGTGGCGAGCGGGGGCTACTCTTCACTGCGGTGTGTGGGCTTCTCATGGCGGTGGCTTCTATTGTGCAGAGCCCGGGCTCTAGGTGCATGGGCTTCAGTACTTGTGACACGTGGGCTCAGTAGTTGTGGCTCGCGGGCTCTAGAGCGCAGGCTCAGTAGTTGTGGTGCATGGGCTTAGTTGCTCCGAGGCATGTGGGGTCTTCCCAGACCAGAGCTTGAACCCATGTCCCCTGCATTGGTAGGTTGATTCTTAACCACTGCACCACCAGTGAAGTCCCTGGAGGATTTTTAAAAACACAGATTACTGGGCCCCATTCCCAGACTTTCTGATACAATAGGTCTGGGGTGGAACCAAAAGATTCACATTTCTAACTAATTCCCAGGCAATGCTGATGCTGCTGGTCCAGGTACCATGGTTTGAGAAATGCAGGGTTACATGTTAAAAACCTAGAGGTATACTGCCACCTAGTGGATAGTTCTTAGTGATACCCTACACCAACTATTTGATTTTTAAAGTGTACTAAAAATTACACATCTTTTGCCATGGAGAAGAATCAAATTCATAAAGCCAATTTGTCGTTTGTATACTTGGGATTCCATAACCATATTCCAAGCTTCTTTAAAGAAATGAGATGTCACTTTATTTACGATAACATGGCAGCAATTTTAAATCAACTTAAACTAAAAACAGGTTATTTTCCACAGGGAGAAAAACACTTAAAATATCTAAATAGAATAAAACCACTGCTGGCTCTGTTCTCTGGCCAGTCTCCCATTGTCCAGATGCACATACCTCTTCTGAAGGGCAAAATCCACACCCCAGCCCTCCAACCCCCTATCGATGAACCACTTCGACCTGGTGTAATTGATAAAATTCAGCAGGAGATTAGCCAAAACGAACCTGTTTCAGACCCTGGACTTTGTGATCTTTGCACACACAGAACAGTAGCAATGGTAAAGGACCCTGTTAATGGGTAACTGTGTAAATGTTTGCATTCCAACATACTGACAATGTAATGACCCCCTCCCACCTATTCATCCCCGTTAGTTTCATCTAACTCCTCCTGGCACAAAATGAAGGGGCGCTACAGTTGCCAATAGCAGATGACTTGGGATACCATGCTTGGCGGGCTGCTGGATCATTGTCATTGTGGAGAAACACATTAGGGCTGTGCTACAAAGGATGGCCTGGTACCAAGAGCACGGAAATGACAGGGACCGGAACGATTTTTGATGCCAACAGTTTATATTTGATCTCCAGATGCAATGCAGCTGACAGCTAATTAGTTTGACTTAGATCTACACAGATCTTCCCCTTTTTTCCCACACATGCTGTGGGCATGCTAGTGTGAAAATGTGTCTGCCTGGGGTTGCGCTTTGATTGAGAATTCTCTGGAATGAACACACTTGGAACCCCTGAGAAGTCTGGAGCCCCAGCACGTGGACCATCTGGTGAAGACAGTCTTTTTCTCTCCTGCTTGGCCTGAGAGCAGGTAATGCAGTGGCACTCTTTATTCCAGTGGCCGATTCCAGCCTAACAAAGCTGGAGTAAATCATGCAGCTTCATTTTTTCGAGTATGAGGCCACCATTAACTGCAAACCTCAGTGGTCGAGAGCTACTGGATGTGAATTCTGTGGCTACTAATGAAAAAGCAATCGCGGTGCATTAGCTGGTGAGCTGTTTGGGAGGAATGAGAAGCACGTGCAGAGCTACAGTTCCAGGGACAGCAAGAGCAGCAAGACCCTCCCCTCCTCTGGCCCCAGAGTATCAGAGCTACATTTATGCAGCCTTACTGTGCGCTGAGCATTTTTAGAAGCACATGTAGTCTTCACAACAGGGGCTATTGTTATCCTCATTTTACAGTTGAGGAATATGAGACATGAAATTGATTGCCCCAGATCAAGCAGCTGGTATGTGGAGAAGCTAGGTTTTGATCCCCGAAGTCCTTCTCCAGAGACCATACTCTCAAAAACTACAACTTACGACTTCATGAGCCCGGCTTGGTCTAAGCCATCCATGGCAATCCAAGCCCTATTGACTGGTCTAGGGAAAGGCAGGTGTGGCCTTCACTCCCCAGAAGTAGGATTATATCTCACCCCCTACCATGACCTCAGAGTGGACTGAGCGGGTCTCCCTGTCCCCTGACTTTGGGCTTGGCCATGTGACTTGCTTCAGTCAATGGGATGTTTCACCATGTGATCCAAGCTGGGGCTTGAAATGTGCTTGTGCCATTGTCCTCATGGCCCTCAGAAGGAGATTCATGGAGCCAACCCAGACTGGAGTGAAGCCCAGAGCGAGGCCCAGCTGAACCCAGACTTAATCATCAAACCCCAGCCACCCCACTGGTTGTATACATCATGCACTGATACAGCTCATCATCATGTTCTAGTCCATGATACTCTGGGAAATGTTTCTAGAATAAATTGAGCCTCCAGAGGAGAAATATTTTTGGACCTTACACCTCTCTTCCTCCCTGGGCACTGTACCTAGTACAGTGGTACAATGTACAGAGGACATTGTACCTAGTGCTAGGCACCATCTGGTGACCACAGGAAACAAACACAAACACAAAAGGCCAATACACTAAGGATGCCAAAGTAGAAAAAAGGACTGATCCTAGGTCCTTGGTGATCTTTCAAGCCACTGAACAATTGCCTACCTCCACATTTTTTAAAAATTTATTTATTTTATTTATTTATTATTTTTGGCTGCATTGGGTCTTCGTTGCTGTGCGTAGGCTTTCTGCACTGATACAGCTCATCATCATGTTCTAGTCCATGATACTCTGGGAAATGTTTCTAGAATAAATTGAGCCTCCAGAGGAGAAATATTTTTGGACCTTACACCTCTCTTCCTCCCTGGGCACTGTACCTAGTACAGTGGTACAATGTACAGAGGACATTGTACCTAGTGCTAGGCACCATCTGGTGACCACAGGACACAAACACAAACACAAAAGGCCAATACACTAAGGATGCCAAAGTAGAAAAAAGGACTGATCCTAGGTCCTTGGTGATCTTTCAAGCCACTGAACAATTGCCTACCTCCACATTTTTTAAAAATTTATTTATTTTATTTATTTATTATTTTTGGCTGCATTGGGTCTTCGTTGCTGTGCGTAGGCTTTCTCTAGTTGCGGCGAGCGGGGGCTACTCTTCATTGCGGTGCGCAGGCTTCTCATTGCAGTGGCTTCTCTTGTGGAAGAGCATGGGCTCTAGACGCATGGGTTTCAGTAGTTGTGACTCGCGGCCTTCAGTAGTTGTGGCTTGCAGGCTCTAGAGAGCAGGCTCAGTAGTTGTGGCGCACGGGCTTAGTTGCTCCGCAGCATATGGAATCTTCCCGGACCAGGGGTCAAACCCGTGTCCCCTGCACTGGCAGGCGGATTCTTAACCATTGAGCCACCAGGGAAGCCCTACCTCCACATTTTTTGAGACAAACAATCTTCTCTTTTTTCAAGCCAGCATTAGTTGGGATTTCTATTATTTACAGCCAAAGCCTTTCTTAACTGCTATTGACTCTCTTAAGTATGGCAAAGAAGAACTTTTACAAAAGCTATATCTTCACATCTCCCTCTTTTTTCTTTAAGTTGGTCAAACCTCTCCAAAATTGCAGGAGAGAAGTCACAAATTCTTGCTAATATCGGTCAATTGATAACTGCTGACACTCTTCCTGGAGTGATCAGTTTAGAGTTGCCCATGTGAGAAGCAGCTTAACTAAAATCAACCCTTAAATTTTGTTTGTTGATGTAGTCAAACTTCTAGAACACTTCCTAACATATAATAGGTGCTCAGTGTAGCTTGTTAAATGAAATTTTTAATTGAGTTGTTGATATTTCTCTGGATGGGCCATCACATGTGTCTCTTGGGAATCTGCTTTGTCTTCTCAACAAGCCTCCTGGAAATCACACCAAAGTGAATTTTGTGAAGCCTGCACACTAAACTGACCTTCCAAACTCAATGGTAGTCTTCTCATGATATGATTACAAACAGAAATCACAACAGCTTTATTGAAATATAATTCTCATAGCATAAAATTCACTTTCTAAAGTGTACAGTTCAGTGGGTTTTAGCATATTCACAGGATTGTGCAACCATCAACCACAATATTATTTTAGAACATTTTCATCATCCCAAAGGAAACCTCATAACCATCAACAGTCATTCACCATCACTCCCTCCCCCATCCACCCAGCCCCTGGCAACCACTAACCTACTTTCTGGCTTTATGGATTTTCCTATTCTGGACATTTCATGTAAATGAAGCCATACAATATATGTGGTCTTTAGTGTCTGACTTGTGTCACTTAGCAAATGTTTTCAAGATTCATACATGTTGTAGCAGGTATCAGTACTTTATTCCTTTTTATTGCTGAATAATATTCCATTATATGGATATACCACATTTTCTTTATCCATTCATCATTTGATTGCTTCCACTTTTAGGCTATTATGAAGAATGCTGCTACAAACATTTGCTTACAAGTTTTTGTGTGGCAATATGTCTTCTTTTCTCTTAGGTACATACCCAGGGGTAGAATTTTTGGGTCAAGCTCTATGTTAACCTTTTGAGGAACTTCCAGACTGTTTCCCAAAGCAGCTGCCCCATTTTATATTCCTGCCAGTGGTGTATGGAGAGTTTCAATTTCTCCACGTCCTCACCAACACTTGTTATTATCTGTCTTTTTGATTATAGCTAGCAGGTGTGAAGTGTATCTCCTTGTAGTTTTACTTTGCATTTCTCTGAGGGTTAATGGTTTTGAGCATCTTTTTTGTGTGTTTATTGGCCATTTGTACAACCTCTTTAGAAAAATGTACAGACATAAATTTGATCTTATTTATATAGTCTAATTTTGCTGAAAACTTTTGTGAGGTTGCATTATGAAACCAAAATTCTTTTTTCCCTAATAATATACAAAGTATTATGAAAACTTGATTAACTCACATGTCACTGATTTAGAATGGCTGTATCCACAACAAAGGAAAAGATCATTGTTTTCTCAGCTAGTAAAATCCCATCTCTTAGCATGTCTGGCAAAAAAAAAAAAAAATCAGTCTAGTAGAGCAAAAGTGGGATCAGAATTAGTTAAATGTTTAAATGTTAAATGGCTTTTAGAATTCCCTTTTCTTCTTTTAATTACATGTAGTAACAGAAACTACTGTGTACTTTAAAATTATAATGTCCCACTTTTTAATTTATCTACTAATAAGTTTTTTCTAAGTTGCTATATGTCAAGCATTATACCAGATTTATTCCAGCTGCTGGTTCATTTAATCTTCACAAGAACACTATGAGGTGGGTAGCATGTATTAGTTAGCTATGTTGTGTAACAAATCATCCCAAAACTTAGCAGCTTAAAACAACAGCCGTAATAAATTAGCTCTCATAGTTTCTGTGGCTAAGACGTGGGCAGGATGACTTGACTCTGCTACACAGCATCTGGTGCCTCAGTGGGAAGACCCGAAGGCTGGGGACTGAAATAGCAAATATCACTCAAACGTCCAGCAGTTGATGCTGGCTGTCGATTGAGACCTTCACACAGCCTATGCATGTTCTTCTTGACGTGGTGGCTGGATTCCTGAGAAAGAACCAGATGGAAGCCATATTGCCTCTGTGACCGAGCCTCAGAAGTCACTCAGCATCACTTCCATCACAGTTACAAAGGTCCACCCAAGTTCAAGTAGAGGAAACACAGTCCCTCCCAGTTATGGATCGCAGTATGCACTGTGATGGTTACTTTTATGTGTCAACTTGACTGGGCCACAGTGTGCCCAGATTGAACATTCTTTATGAGTGTGTCTGTGAAGGTGTTTCCAGATGAGATTAGCATTTGAATCAGTGGACTAAGTAAAGCAGATCGCCCTCCCCAATGTGGGTGGGCATCATGAAATCTACTGGGAGCCTGAATAGAACAAAAAGTGGAGGAAAGGAGGATCCATCCTCTTCCCACCGGCCTGTTGAGCTGGGACATCAGTCTTCTCCTGCCCTTGGACTGGAACTTACCCCTTCGGCTCCCCTGGTTCCCAGTCCTTCAGACTCAGACTGAATTGCACCACTGGCTTTCCTGGGTCTCCAGCTTGCAGATGGCAGATCATGGGACTTCTCAGTCTCCAAAATCATGTGAGCCAGTTTCTTATAATAAATCTATCTACATAGATTTATATAGAGATTGTATATATACACATGTACATAAAAATACATGTGTATGTGTGTGTATTGGTTCTGTTTCTCTAATACACATGCCCCAACAAAATTCATATGTTGAAGTCCTAATCCCCATACTTCAGACTGTGACCTTATTTGGAAATGGGGTCATTACAGAGTTAATCAAGTTAAAATGAGGTCATTAAGTTGGGTCCTAATTCAGTGTGAGTGGTATACTTATAAAATGGGGAAATTTGAAGACAGTTAACACACACCCAGGAGAACACCACATGAAGCTGAAGGCAGAAATCCGGGTGATGCTTCTACACGCCAAGAAATGCCAAAGATTGCCAGAAAACCACTCAGAGCTAGTGAAGAGGCATGGAGGAGATTCTCCTTCGCAGACCTCGGGAGGAACCAGCCTGTTCTTGGTCTCAGACACCCAGCCTCCAGAACTGTGAGGCAATAAGGGTCAGGGGTTCAAGCCAGCCAATTTGTGGCACCATCAGCCCGTATCCTCAGATGCGGAATCCGCAGATATGGAGGGCCAACTCTGGAACTTGAGCAATCCCCTGCAGATACCGAGGGATGACTGTACTTTATCACAGCAGCCCTAGGAAACTAATCCACCACCTCCTGACGGAGAATCATCAACATCATATTGTAGGAAGAGTTTGCAGAACGGGGTAGTTAGGGGTGTGGCCATCTTTGGAAATTCCAACCTGTCACAGCCCATCCACTGGCCAACAAAAATTCACCTCCCTCCCATACGCAAAATACACTAGTCCGCTCCTGCAAACCACCAAGTTTCACCCCATTACAGCACCAGCTTAAAGTCCAGGATCTTATCATATAAATCAGGTCCGGATGGAGTTGAGACTTCTGGAGTTCAGTCAAGGAGCACAGCTCCTCTGGATCTGAAGTGTCATCAATTAAATAAACCAGTTATCTACCAGCCCCCACGGGCCACAGGCAATGGGGGGACAGGTCATTAACATCTTCTCCTTTTTGTCATCCTCATTCTTTGAAGAGCCTGAAACGATCAACTCTAAAACTCCATCAAATGTCTCTCTCAAATTGTATTCTTCCCTCATTTCCTCCCTCCTTATAGGACTAGATGATCTCAGAGTTGGAAAGGGATTTAAAGTTTAAGCTGGCCCTGCACACAACCTGGGCAAATCTCACTCTAGACATGATGTTGGGCTAAGAAAGTCAGACTCTGAAAACTAGATACTGTATGATTCCACTTATGGGAAGCTCAAAACTGGCAAACTAATCTGAGGTGATAGAGGTCAGAATAATAGTTACCTCTGGGTGATGGTTTGACGGCGAGAGGTCATGAGGTATCCCTCTAGGCTTGACCTGGTTGTAAATATGTAAAAATTCATCTTAAGATTGTGCATTTATGTAAGTTTTACCTAGTTTTTTAACAAGAGGTTTAAGTTAGTTCTGTGGTTCCCATACTTAAGGATTTCATAAACTAATCAAACTCCATACTTCCTTCCCCACCTCCCAATTAGAAGAAATAATTTTCTAAAATGACTATGGATTAATGTTATAACTAGGAAAAAGCTGAATGCTTTCTTCTCGGGTTTAAAGAAGTACTACTGATTTTGAAACTATGCTCCTCAAACCCCACAAGGGAGAGCTAAACAGTTGCCATGATCACTCCAAAGGGCTGTTTATTTGTCCCTGCTTTTCTTCCTCACCCCTTTCTGCTTTCAGGCTCTGTTCCTGTGCACATGGGCCTCTAAGCAACAGGTGAGAAACAGACCCCTCCTTATTTGAGGGCTTCTATTACATTAATAAGAATGAGAAATGCCAAAGCAGGACTTTGTAAAAATTGTGGTATATTTTAGATGTTTTACTTTTACATACATGTGGTGACCGATATCCGATGTATGGAAGACTCCATACATTGTAGAGTATACCTCTGAGATTGTGGGGTATTTTCTGCATCTTTCCCCAAGGAGTCATTTCTAGCCGAAGAAACACACACCTGCCCCTCCCAACACACACCACACACACACCACACACCACACACTTGCATGTACACTCACAGGTTTCAGCCAGGTGAGATGTTGTCAGTATCTCCCAGTTTCTCGTGGTCCCTCCAGCCTGTTGAGCTCCCAACAGCCTGCGGGTTTCCAAACAAAAATCCAACAACCTCATCTGCAGGGACAAGCCTGGATCCAAAGCTAAACTATTCATTCAAAAAGTGAACATTTTTATAGATAAGGATTTTTTGTTTGTTTGTTTTTGCTTTAATGATTTGACCATAAGTGCTGGTCCTATTGTAGCAAAAAATCCAGGAGGGACCTCTGATTCTCAGATCCCTGGGTTCTGCAAGTAGTTGTCGTTTGTCAGAAACTGGACTCTGGGGACTTCCCTGGTGGTCCAGTGGTTAAGAATCCACCTTCCAATGTAGGGGACGCGGGTTTGATCCCTGGCCGGGGAGCTGAGATCCTATATGCGGCGGGGCAACTAAGCCAATGACGCGGCACAACTAAGACCTGATACAACCAAATAAAAGAAAGAAAGAAAGAAATATTAAAAGAAAAAAAGAAACTGGACTTTGAGTCAAACTGCCTTGGATTGGAGAAGCAGCCCAAGGAGAGCTCAAGGTTAAATCTGCATTCGTGGTGAGCTTCTGAAGAGAGCTTGCCAAGGGAGCAAGGAGCAGTCCTGCAGCATGCAGGCCCCAGGAAAGGCCTGGGGAAGGGTGGCTTCAAAGCTCCTGCGTTTCCTATCTCTTCAAAACTTCAGATTGGCAGAAAGAGGAAGTCTCTGCTGGTCCTAAAAAAACAAAAAACAAAAAAAGCCAAAGACTTTTGGGGGCAGGGAGCAAGTCACACAGAAATCCTACCTCCCTTGGAGATTTCTGAATGTTCAATTTGGCATTATCTTGATTTGGAAGTGAGGAAAGTACAGGAAATATCCATGAGGACAGTACTTATTCATTTCATTATTACTATTATAACTCACATAGTACCCACTATAAACCAGACATGTCTAAGCATATTACACTCATTCAATCCTCCCAACAACCCTCAGAGGTAGGCATTATTAACAAGTTTTAGAGCTGGGGAAACTGAAGCACAGAGTAGGTGGTTGATGTTATGGACTGAATTGTGTCCCCCCAAATCCATATGCTGAAGCCCTAACCCCCAATTTGACTAGACTTGGCGATGAAGCCTTTAAGGAGGTCCTTAAGGTTAAATGAGGTCATAAGGGTGGGGCCCTAATCCAATACAACTTGTGTTTTTATAAGAAGAGGCAGAGACACAAGGAATACACATGCATAGAGAAAATGCCATTAAGACAGCAAGAAGGTGGCTGTCTGCAAGCCAAGGAGAGAGCCCTTGCCAGAAACCAACCCTGCCAGCACCTTGAGCCTGGACTTCCAGCCTCCAGCACTGTGAACAAATAAATTTCTGTAGTTTAAGCCAGTCTGTAGTATTCTGTTGTGGAAGCCCTAGTGAACAGTGCAAGTGACTTGCCCAAGATCTTTTGCCTGGTAAATGGAAGAACTGAGACTTGAATCCAGACTGTATTGACACCTGAGTCCATGCTTTTCATGGCTATTGTACAGTGTCTATTGCCCTGAGAAAGGAGAGAGTAGGAGAGTCCCATTGGAGAACACGACGGTGACCACAGGAACTGCCAGCATGCATAAGCATTTACTCTGCACCGGCCCACCTCGCTAAGTGCTTTGCATGGATTATCCATTTAATACCAACAACAATCCTGTGAGGTTATTGCTATTAACACCCCCCCGCATTTCACTAAGGCCTTAGGAGGAATCCAGTGGGGGCAAACTCACTCCAGAGCCAGCTGAGAACACTATGCTATACCACAATTAATTATAACTATTAGAGATCATTTTGTTATGGTCAGCTTCACCACCTGGCCAAAAACTATTCAACTGGGTTTCCCAAGTATGAGAACACAGTTGAGCCAAGTGAGAATTATGAGCCAATGAGGAAGGTGTCCCCACTGAGATAGCACAGTGTTGAAGACAAAAGGCCAGTGGAGAGGCAGCTCTGCCCTGATGCGCAGGATAGGGTAGGAAGGAGCACGGTCAGAGGGGCATAGCCATCCAGGACTGCTGCAGCAGGGCCACAGGACCCCTGTTTGCTCCTTCTCTCTTAGAATAAGCAATGGCTGATGGGGACTCAGCAGCAGTCCGGTTGGGGTTAAAGAGGGGTTGCTCACATTGCCTCTGTCTCCAGCCACACCCTCTACATCTCCCCAAATAGGCCTCGCTTCCTTTTTTAGGCACTCAATTTCATCAGTCCCATGGATGGGTTAGGAAGGACCGACATAAATCATCTCCATGCTGCTGGCACAGCACTTTCCAAAGGGCGAGATGTGTCTCGCAGGTGGGCACCCCTGAGACAGGTAGACCCTTTTCAAATCTTTCTCAACCTTGTGACTATGTCAAGGAAAAGGCTTGGTGCTAATACGTCTTTTATAATGCCTCTCATATTTGCTCATACTTGAACAAAGAGAGACCAGACTTCAGACCCAGAGCCTACCATGGGCAGCAGTGTCTGCTTGGTAAATCCAAATTACACATACAGGGTCCCACATCTTACCGATGCCCTGTTCACTTTTTAGTTCTTTTACTTTCTATGTTGCCTTTTGGAAGGTTTCTGATGCTGTGTCTCCAAGTTCACTACTTTCTTTCATGATGTCTAATCTGCGATTAAGCCCATACAGTATACTTTTCATCTCAGACATGTACTTTTCATGTTGAGAACTTCGATGTAGGTCTTTTTTATATCTTCCCGTCTCTTCTTAACTTCTTGAACATGTGGAGTACAGCTATAGTAACTGTTTGATTTGTCCTTTTTTTTTTTTTTTTTTGGTGGCCGTACTTCACAGCTTGTGGGATCTTAGTTCCCCAACCAGGGATTTAACCCAGGCCCTCGGCACTGAGAGTGCAGAGTCCTAACCACTTGACCGCCAGGGAATTCCCTGATTTGCCTCTTAATTCAAACATCTATGTCAGTTCTTGGTAAGTTTAGATTGATTTTTCTTCTCATTATGAGTCCTACTTTCCTGTTTCTCTGTTAGATGCTGGACATTGTGAACTTGATGTTTCTGGGTACTGGGTATTTCTGTCTTTTTTTACAATGATTCTTAATCTTTGTTTTAGGCTGTAGTTAAATTATTCAGAAACAGTTTCTTTCAGGTCTTAACTTTTAAGATTTTTAGGCAAGACCCAAGCAGTGTTCAGTCTAGGACTAATTATTCTCCACTACTGAGGCAAAACCTCACTATACTACTCCATGAATTACAAAGTTTTCCAGTTCAGCTGGTGGAAAACACTATTCCTGGCCACACGTGAGGGCCAGGTGCTATTCTCCCCTCAGCCTCGAGTCGTTTCCTCACACAGGTATTCTGCCTGATACTTGAAGAGACCTCTGCGGACTTTCAGAGTTCTGTGTGCAGCTCCCACCTCTCCAGCACTCTGTACTGTAAGATCTTGCCACTGTGGTGTCCCCAGACTTTCAGCTCTATCTCCTCAACGAAGGGCGCCCCTGGGCTCTGCCTGGGTTCTTCCGCCATGCGCCACAGGCTGGAAGTTCTCTAAAGACAGTAAGCTGAGGTGATCACAGGGCTACACCTGTTTGTTTCCTCTCTTAGGAACCATTGGCCTTCCTTGCTTGATTTCCATTATCTTGAAAACGGCTGTTTTTTAAAATTTCAAGTGGCAAGGTAAATCCATCCCCTGTCACTCCATCTTGGCTGGAAGTAAAAGTCTTAACTCTTTTTTTGTTTTGTTTTGTTTTTTTGTTTTGCGGTACGCGGGCCTCTCACTGCCGCGGCCTCTCCCGTTGCGGAGCACAGGCTCCGGACGCGCAGGCTCAGCGGCCATGGCTCACGGGCCCAAGCGCTCCGCGGCACGTGGGATCCTCCCGGACCGGGGCACAAACCCGCGTCCCCTGCATCGGCAGGCGGACTCTCAACCACTGCGCCACCAGGGAGGCCCACCTTTTTTTTTTTTTTGGTAGTTGATTTACAATGTTGTGCCAGTCTCTGCTGTACAGCAAAGTGACTCAGTTATACTCCTGTTAATTCTTTCATTAGATTTTATAATTTTCTTCACGTAGGTCCTATGACTTCTCATTAGTCTCAGTAGATTCTTATTTTTATTGCTATTGTAACTATTTCCTCCCATCTCCATTTCTATTATCTCTACAGTGGAGAAAAAACTATGGATTTTTGTATATGTAACATTTGTCCTGAAATTGAAATATGCATTGGTCATAAATTTATTCAGCAGTGAGGAACAGGAAGATGAGAGGTAGGCATCTACTGCTGGTGTAGCTGCTCAGCAATGCCAAAAGGAATGCAAGCTCTTCTCCACTCTCCTCAGCACGTTGACTTTGTCCTCATGCTTGTTACTTCATGGCACAGACGGCTGCTAAAACTCCAGGCCTCACGTATGTGCTCCAAGCTGGAAGGAAGGGGGAGGGAGTGGCAACTCCCTTACCAGGAAAGCAAAAGATTTCTCAGAATAATTAGATTGTGTCTTATTAGCCAGAACTATAACATTTGACCACCTGTAACAGCCAGTTGGTCTGGGGAAGCAAATGTTTAGCTGGAAATTTTACCACAAATTCACCAAAAAAATCAGGGTTTGGCTGGTTATGCAGAGAATTGATATTGGACAGGTAACTAACACGACTACAAGCTACTCTTGCATTCTTAGAATAAACCCTGCTGGCTCATAGTGAATTATTATTTTAAATACCTTGCCAGATTCTATTTGACAACGTTTCTTGACGTGATTTTGTTTAAGCCTATTGCAATACTCAGGACTAAAGACCCGAACTAAAGTAGTGGAAATGGGAAAAGAAACATATTTATTTTCAGAAGCAGCATCAAGGCCCTATGATCAGACCTGATAAACTCCACATAGATTAAATGCTAGAAGAAACAAAATAAGAGCAGAAATAGAAAGTACTACATAAATTTTAAAAGGGAATAATTGCCAGTGGCATGGCATTAAATGTTCATTAAACACAAAAACTGAAATATCTGTGAAATTTTCTCTGAATTCCAGATTTTTCTTAATTTGGAATGTCCTAATTAGGTACTTAGTATTGTTACCATCACACAGAAAAAAATTATACCAATATTTCACTCCTTTTATTAAGCTATTATTGCGTTAATAGTACTGTGGCCTTTTTAAAGTTTTTATCTTTCAGATACATACTGAAATATTTATAGACGAAATTATACGTTTAGTATTTGCTTCAAAATAACACAGGAGTTATACAGGGAAAAGTGGATAGAAATAAAGACAGAACAAAGATTGGCATAAGTTGATAATTATTGAAGATGGGCATTAGGTATATGGGACTCATTGTACTATTCTGTCTTCTTTTGAATATGTTTGGAATTCCCTATAATAGAAAAATTTTTAATGTTTATGGAATGGAAGCATGTATGGGTATATTTGTGTATATATAAGTGTATAAATACAAATATTTGTTTTAAACGATAAATTGTTTAGTAGGGATTCTATTCCACAAGACATTTCCTTTTTTAAAAGGGAACTGTGCATAGTCAGTATTCATGGGAGGACAGTTCTGCTACTTCCTGAACTTGGTCCTAAGCAGCCTGGGTAGAGCCTATACCCACCCTCCAGCAGCCACTGCCCCCTTCCTCATCACTGTCCTTAGCTTCGGAGTCTATAACACCAAATAGTTCCTGAGTCCAGCTCTAGATTTTGTCAAATTCATAAAAACATTCAAAGTAACAATGACTGCATTTACGTATGCTGCCAGCATTCTTAAAGCCAAAATGCTTCAAAGATTCAACAGTCATACACATTTAAAATACATAGAAAAATAATAGAATTTATACAAAGTAGATTTTTACAAAACAAGTACATTACAAGAAATACATCTTATATCCAAGCACAAAAATGTGGAAATATACATGGAAGTAGAAGTTTAAGAAAAAACATTTATTTTTAAATGCTGAGTGGGAAGGCATAGACCGAGTTCTGGTTTACTGGTGTAACTCTGAAGAGAACTTCAATTTGCTAGTAGAAATTTTCACTCCGTTCTCAAGCTTCTAAACAGTCCCTGAAGGGATCAGACAGCTGTTCCTCTTTCCAAATTCTGTTTAATTTCAGCTGTATATTTCCCATAGAATCTTTCTGCCTTCTTGTTGAATTTGGCATTCCTTTCGTTAATGTAGTCAATATCTGCATCATCATTATAGGGACGTCTCCGACTATATTTATCTCGTTTTTCAATTCTGGGAGAAGAAAATAATTTATAAAATTCAAAATTGCCTTCTTTTTTGATCTTAATAAAACATGGCCAAATAGAATAGAATCAGTACACTTAAGACTAGCACTTTGGGAAGGGGCGGGGGGAAGCCCAGTTTCATCAAGATGAAGTTGAAACTGCCAATTAACAGCACAACGCTGGGTATGAACCATGAAATTCAGTAAATACAAACACATCTTTAGAATGTTTGTAGAAGAGCAATGATACACTGCTAGGAACTGGACAAATGAAGTATCACTTAACAGAAATGATTATGACAGTAATTATATTAATAATAACCACAGCTAATATGAACAGAGTACACAGTATGTACTAGACACTATTCTTCATACTGAAGTGTATTAGCTCCTATAATATAAATTCATTTTGCTCTGCCTGATCAGCATCAGGAAACACACTACTATCAGTATTAAGAAACACAAATATACAAAGATAAATTTACTAGAACATTTATACTTTTTCAAATCAAAGAGTGGAATGGTTGTTACAGTAAAAACAAGAATAATTTCTTAAAGAAGAATAATTTTCTTTATAATTTTCAATTATAACAACTCAATTCCATCAATATTTTGCATCTTCATTCCAAATCATAGGGACTCAACCCATCCTTACTGTCTGTCCCCAAAACCACTAGAGATGCTAGGTCAGAAATTAGGAAGTATAATATCTGTCTTCTCAATTCATTCTAAGCATATTATGTCCATTTTGTCACTAAACGTTTAAAATTTCAGGCTGCTACACGGAGTACTCACTGTTTTTCCAGGTCTATGACCATCCTATCAATTTCCTCTGTGGAAGGCACATGTGTCCCATGAAGAAGACTGTTGGATGTTGGGTAAAACTCTTCTTCACTGGAAAGATGGCAACAGGGACTTGGAGTAACACTGCAAGTGCTCCACATTTTCAAACTAAACTACCATTCACGATGAGAGATAAAATACATACATATCTTTATACTAGAGGATCCTACCTTACCTCTTAAAAAACAACAACACAGAATTGGAAGGGACAGAAGTAAGAAATCACTTACTCTAACACCTTCATTCTACAGATTCTGAAAGAGCCCAGGGCCAGAGGTTAAAGGACTTGCTTCTAGGCTCAGGATATTTCTCTTTCCACTACAGCAGGCCAATAAACTGCAGCATGTTTCTAGAAACAGTTTTACTGGGACACAGTCCGTTTGTTTATCTCTCCTCTACAGGCTGCTGCTGCTTTCACATCACAAGGACAGAGTGGAGTAGCTATGACAGAGACCACATAGCCCACAGAGCCTAAAATATTTACTATCTGGTCCTTTACAGCAGAAGTTCACCCATCCTGGCACTAAAGCATTCTGCGTCCCAAAATATCTGAATAACTATGATAATCTGGGTATTAAACTCTCAACACCCAGTCATAGAATGCCCAGCTAGAAAGATAACCAGGTGGTTAGCTTAACTGCTGTGGATGAGCAATAAATAGTGTCAACACGACCAGAAACTATTCTTAAACAGCTGTTGATAACCCATACCCAAGCACTGCAGTCTGTTTGCATTTATGTATGTACATTTATATACATGCACAAGTCCATCAATATCACTTCAGAAGGGCTTCCCTGGTGGTGCGGTGGTTAAGAATCCGCCTGCCAAAGCAGGGGACACGGGTTTGAGCCCTGGTCCAGGAAGATCCCACATGCTGTGGAGCAACTAAGCCTGTGTGCCACAACTACTGAGCCTGTGCTCTAGAGCCCACAAGCCACAACTACTGAGCCCACGTGCTGCAACTACTGAAGCCTGCACGCCTAGAGCCCGTGCTCCGCAACAAGAGAAGCCACCGCAATGAGAAGCCTGCGCACTGCAATGAAGTGTAACCCCCGCGCGCCACAACTAGAGAAAGCCCACGCGCAGCAACAAAGACCCAACGCAGACAAAAATAATAAAATAAATAAATAAATTTATAAATAAATAAATAAAGTGTAATGTTAAAAAAAAACAAAACACCTCAGGATGAAAAAGGACTGGCATTAGTCCTGTCAACTTACTGCTTTTCTCTCAGTCTCTCATATGTTTCCATGTCCGGTTTGATCTGTTTGGTCAGCCGATGGTACTGGCGAAGCTGGGCAGCAGCATAATCTAAAAATAAAATGAGAATCGGAAATGATATATTTCCTTGTTTGGTCATTACTATTCAGAGAGAAATCAAAATTATTATTAGCAATATATGCACTAATCTAAGCAGAGCCTCTATCCTGAAGATGCTGATAATACAGGCTTTAATTTTAGCACAATGAGTAAAGGGATCCAGCTGCCTCAAGCACAGCCTTTTTTACTTCTGCCCTATGAGATATATTTGTATTTTTCTTGGGAGTAAGCCTCTTGGAGAATATTCCATGAAGGGGTATGTCCTTTCTTAAAACCAGAAACATTGAAGGCAACACTTATCTCACAGGCTCATTCAATAAAGTAAAGGTGAGTTTTACCTGAAAATCCCAGGTCGGGATTTTTCCTCCTCTTTTTCCTCTCCCATCTTTCTGCATCTTCTGCACTGATCTCTAGCAACTTCACTTTCTCGTAGTCTTCCCCTCTTGCTGCACATTCCTGAAAAAGAAAGGAGAAAAAGCTAATGCTTGCCCATATGATTCAAGCAATTATTTGACCTATTTTAAATAAAGATATCCAGCAATACATTAAAAATGATTAATATCTGAAGGAAATTTGATAGTCTGCTATGGTATATAAGGAGTACATCAATCTAAAAAATAATACTTATTCAACATTTATCAGGTGTCAGACCCTCTTTTAAATGTTTTACATGCATTGACTCATTTAATTCATAATTAACTCAAAAAATTATTACAGGTCCCGTTTTACAGATGAGAAAACATAGGCACAGAGAGGTTAAATTACTCACCCAAAGCTTGGGAACTGGTAAAAAGCATTTTTTACTGTCTTAATACTATAGAAAGATTGAATAAACCACTTATGAAAATAGCGGAGTAGTTAGTTCCTAACCTTTTTCTTTTCTTCTTCTTGTAGTTCCCATTCCAAACGAGCTTTTTTGGCTTCCCAATTTGCAGGTAACTTAAGTCTTTTATCTTCTTCAACAACTTCCTGGTGATTTAATTTACGAGCTTCATTCTAAAACCATAAACGCAAAAAGGCTATCGGCTGAAACATGAAAATAAATCCAAACAAATATTTCCCTCTTTGAGGAAGGTCAAGTAAGACAAGTTAACAAGGGGACTCCATTTTACCCTAAAAGCAAGAGAACCATCAGAGGATTTTAAGCAAGGAAACGGCCTAATTAGGTCTGCATTTGTATACAGTCAAGAAATGTGTTGAGCTGCACTGGTTTGCTGTGCCAAAGGCCTGGGAGTTAATGTCTCACATTATGAGAAAGATATTCTTCTTTCAATTCTCTTTTAATCCTGACTGATGCAAAGAAGAAGCCTCAGTTTGGGGCTGGGGGCTTTAATACCTATCATAATATCTCTAACCTTTCCCAAGTACCCCCTCCTCTTTAGATATTTTTGCAGTTTACATCATGTCAAATGAAAGGCATTTTCCATTTAAATTACTGTATGTAGAGTCTGTTTTAAAATAACTGCATAAAACAAAATGAGTATACCATCTTAAGGACAACTTAAGTTAGATGTTTCTTGGGTTACAGGCTGGTGGCCGTTAGTCCAGGAAGACATGTCTCCTAATATCCAACCCCATGTTCTTTACACAGTCCCTCCTAGTAAATATATAAGTGTGTTGAATTTTTTATTAAATTTTTCTGGGTAAAGAGAAGAACCCAGAACATTTCTCTCAACAACCATCCCTCACATACTCTTGGCTCTGGCAATGCCCTCCAGTTGAAGACACCAAGAACACATGTGTAGTCAAACAAAGTTGGGTGTATTGCATTGAAGGAAACAGCAAACCATGGGGGGGGAACTGGAGGCATTTCAGTGAGAGGGTGTTAGGAGGAGCCACTTAACAGGATTTGAGTTTGTATCAGGTGACTGGAGGGAAAGGTTCAGGGAAGCATGGTTGTGCCCTGGATTAGGCACTGTCAGAAAGCCAGAGCATTCTATGATTGGGTATCTTCAGTTTTTATACAGGAAGCAGGACTAATGGAGTGAGGCTAATGCTGTATTTGTCACTGGTGTTAGCAGAGGTGGGTGCTGTGTGGTCATTTCTGTGGTTTGAACAGTTTTGTTTTTGTCACACTGCGATAGTCAGAGTGATGTTGGAGTTTTGTGAAACCATGGCCAAGCTGTCAGGCCCCTTTGAGGTGAAACAGTCAAGAGTTGCTTTTTTGTTTCTCAGCTCCAACTGCAGCCAGTTGTTTGCTGGACTCTTATCCTTGATATGACTTCTCTTCCTTTGCATTTGTTCTCTCTGCTTAGATACTTCCTCCTCAAACTTCTTTATTTTTCTGATAACATCTTACTCATCTTTATAGCAGTACTTTAGGTGTCACCTCTTATACGAGGCACTCCCTGGGGGCCCCCAAACTATACCAATCTCTCCTTCACTGCACTCCCAAGGCACTTTGTTCCTAACTCAAGCATGGCATTTATCACAATATAATTTCTAGCTAGAACGTTGTCTCCTCTACTTAAGAGCAGAGGACTTATCTTACTCATCTAGTTCCCCACCTACTAGCTGAACCACTGATCCTATAGACTTCCCGAGATTTGCTCTTTATTTTTGAATGAAGAGGCAACCAGCTCTCTTACTGGACAAGTTTCTTCCAGTCTCTAGCTCCACATATTTCCCTAGGTAAAATGAAGAGTTTACTAGAGTCATACAGCACGGAGGCGGTTAGTAACAGAGACCCCCAAACTAGCCCAACTAAGTTAAAACAGATGGGGGTGAAAGAAAGCTTGGTGAAAACATGTCCCTTTCCAAAAGTGACAACAATGTGTTGCCAGGTTGAGAAGCATCGGGACCGAACTTTCATCCAGCTCTACGGGTCTGCCACACACGCTGGTGCGGCTTCCTCGTTCCTCCACAAACGCGTACAGGCCTGGTCACGTGACAGGTCTCAGCTTGCCTCTGGGGCGACTCACCCGCTTCAGGTGCAGCTCCCGGAATTTGCGCAGTCTCTGTTCGCGCTTCTGGGCGGCCAGCTCCTCGGCCGCCGCAGGGGGCTGCTGTTCCTCCGCGCCGTCTACCGGCACCTGCGGCGGAGGACAGGCTGGAGTTGGGGCCGGTTAGGCTTCTCCCCGGAGAGCCCAGGCGGATTACCCGCGGGTCCCGACAGCCCAGGCCGGGCCCTCACCGCCGACCCAGGCCCCACAGTATCTGCGCCTTCCTGGCCCGGCACACAAGCACCTCCTCCACCTCTCGCCCTTGCCGTCCCTCAGAGCCCTCCCCAACTAAAGCCCCTGGAAAGAGCCGGCAGCACTTACCTTCTCTGCTACAGTCGCGGCCGCCATGACAGCCCTTCCTCGCCCACTTCCGGCAACAACCCAGAGCACTTCCGCCGGCCTTTGGAGTGCAGCGTCAATACAGCCTACTATAAGCCCCGCCCCTTCCTGTCAGCCTCAGGAGTTTAGGACCAATCCCTGCCCCCTTTGGCAGTGAGACGTTTTCAATTGGGCAGGGCCTTGAGCAGCCGCAAAAAGCCGCAGAGGCGGGGGCCGGAAGGGTGAAGGCTGAGAGAGACGCGCCGGGGGTTTCGGTAGAGGGCGGCTAGGTAGGAATGGTGGAGCTGGGAGCGTCGTGAAAAGTCACCTCAACTGTGTGCTGCACCCTTGAGCGAAAAGTGCTTTCCGTTCAGCGCTTAACCTGTGTCACCTCCTCCGAGGCAGGTCTCCCCTGACTGCGTTGTCTCGCGTAGGCCCTTAGTACTGTCATATGGTACCATTTTCATTCTCTTTAATATATGTAAGATATTTTTCTCGTCTGTTCGTTTTCTTTTTCCTCCAACGACGTTGTAAACTGCAGGAGAGCAGGACCCGTCCCATCCTGTTTGTTATTCCGTACTCAGCGGTGAAACTGCGCCAGAATTAATAATAGTGCTAAAGTTATTAATATAATTCAGTAAGGTGCTGGATACAAAGAGAAGTACATGAAAATAATTTTTTTCTTCACTAAAACCATTAATTAGATGTGGAAATGAAAAAGTAATCCCCCAAATGAAAAGATACCTGGGTATAAGATTTAAATGGTAATATGAAGAAAAATACGAAATAAAGTACAAAGAAATTAAATTTCAGTAAGTGATGAAGGATTTTCTGGTTGGAAGACAACAGAAAAATGTAATATCACAAAAGAGTATCTCGAATGAGTATAAATGTAATATTATTCCATCAATCTCAGTGGGTTGTTTTTGTTTTTTTGGAACTGTAAAATATTGTGACAAAAATCTAAAAGTTAAGTGAAACACTATCGGTGCGCCTGTGAAGTGTTACCAACCAGGGTTCTTGGACTCTTTAATCAATAGAAATTGATGAGGCCAGATGAGGAATTCAAGCAAGGCTTGAATTGGGACTCTTGCTGCAGCAGGAGGGAGTGAAAACACGTAACAGGTGCCCTTGTTAGCTCCCTGAGGGAGCGGTGGAGATGGGGCACGCTAGCTGGTCCTTTTAAATGGTAGGGGCGGATCCATGGGTTGGGCCGGAGGGTTGGCTTAGGTGGTCTGCCCACCTGCTTGGTGGTGCTGTGTTCAGGGATCATGCTGCAGTAGACTGCTTTTGCTCCTGACATCTCAGAAGTGGCAGTTGGGTTTTGGGCCTTTTTGTATTGTGTGGTTCATAATTTGCCCCAACTGCTCATGTACCCAGTTATTTTTAGTCCCTTATTATTTCCTTGTGGTCCCAGGTCCCAGCCTATCTCAGTAGGACTGAAAATTGGTACAACCCTTAGGGAGAGCAATTTGGCAATATCTATAAAAATTACAAAGGCATCTAATCTTTGACCCAGCTATCTGGGAATTTATCCTGCAGGTACAATTGCACAGGCATAAACTGACTTATGTACAAGGTTGTTCATTTCAGTTTTTTGTAAAAGCAAAAAATTGGAAACAACTCAAATGTCTGTCAGTAGAAGACCGGTTAAATACATTATGGTACATTCGGAGGAAGCTGTAAAAAGGAATGGGGCAGGGAATTCTCTGGCTGTCCAGTGGTTAGGACACTGTCCTTCCAATGCAGGGGGCATGGGTTCAATCCCTGGTCGGGGATCTAAGATCCCACAAGCCACGCGGCACAGCCAAAATAAATAAATAAATAAATAAATAAATAAGGAATGGGGCAGCTCTCTGTATACTAATTTGGAAAGTTCTCCAAAGTATACTAAATAAATGCAAGGTACAGAACTGTGTATATGGTTATAGTATGCTATATTTAGGAGGCAATGGGCAGGGTTAGGGTTACTAAGAACATTTTTGCTTTGCAAGAAGCTAATATAAGTGATAATCTGGGGGATTTACTATATATATATATACATACATACTTCGAATCATATTAATATATTTCCAATTCCAAGATTAAAAATTAATTTTTACAGAAACAGCCAAGAGTATTTTTGGAAAAAAAAACTGAGAAGGAACTTATCTTACTAGGAATGAAAACTTAATAAGAGGCTTTAGTAAAAACACTTGCACAGAAAATGACACATAATCGGAACAGAATAAGGTCATGGGTTCGGTCCCCATATGGGCCACCAAAAAAAAAAGGAACAGAATAGAAAGTTCACAAGTGGATTTCGTGGGAAAGTGATGCTTTCTAGAATAGAAGAGAATAAATGGTAAGGATATCTATTCCCTGACTGGATTATGGGTTGGCTGTATTTTTTTAGTCACATCATCTGTCTGAAGACTTTCTCCTATCCTATCCTTCCTCTTCTCTTTAGGATTAGGGGTAGCAATGGCTCCCCCTTGTTGCTAGCCCTGGAATGCTTCACTCTTTTGTTGGTTTCTCTTAACCCCGTCTACAATTTTGTAAACAGTCCCTTTATTAAACTCTCCTTAATTACTTGGTTTGAGTGTGTAGGGCTTTGACGGATAAAATATTTTTCCAAACCTTGTAATTCTGGTTAAGTGATCGTACTGAAAATAACTGACGTTTCTGTATTCCTAAAGAATAAAAATACGTGTTACGACTGCTCTGTCAAATCATCCATAATGTAGAAAAAATATAAGCTTATGACTGCTAGATTTGCTTTCATAGTTGTTAAGAAACTTGTCTCATTTAAATTAACTGCACTAAACATTCAATTCCACGCTGATTTAAATACATTTATGTAGGCATCACAAAGAAGAAAGTATGAAAAGCTGTAACAGGGGAAACTGACCCTTAAGGTGGTGAAGGTTAGGACTTCCCTGAAGAAAAACATTTAAAGACATCTTAGGAGGACACACCTAATCCCAACTGGTATATTGGTCATTTGCCATGGGCCAGGCACAAGTCACAAATATTTCACAAATATTGTCGAATTTGTCCTCAAACTACTCTGTAACATGGGTATTGTCTTATTATTTATTTTTCATAGATGATGAACCAAAGAATAGACGAGTTAAATAGGGAATGGTTATACAGTTCATTACTGAATAAATGGACAGATATACGAAGAATAGTGTCCTATGCAGAATTTTGAGAAGAAAGTCAAAATCTCACGTTAATCCAAGAAATCTTTTTGCATCTCGGAGATGCTTGAGGAAGAGATCCCAAATGCCCTCAGTCAATTTGTTCCTTCCTTTCTTCATTCAAACAGTTCGGGGCACAGGGAATCCGCTGTGAACAAGACAGAAATAGATCCTGTTCTCTTGGAGCTTCCGTTTTACCGGGCGTTGTACCGCCACGCAAAGATTAAGATAGGATTTTGTGATGGTGACTTTAGGCCTACTTTGGTCACTTGATGGGCACAATCTGTGCTCTGGGTTGCTTTCTCACACTTTTGGTGGCGTTTTCTTCCTTTTACCCCTCTTCCTCCAGCAACACGCTCAGACGATTCCGCCGCGCTGCCCTGGTTCTCCACTCAGTGCGCCTGCGCGCAAGCCTGGCCCAATCGGATACAGCCCAAGGCTGTATCGAGGGCGGGATTGGTTCCTCAGCTGGGGAAGCAGAAAGGGGCGGGGCTTTGTCCCGAAACCTGTGGCTGCAGGCTGACGGAAGTGAGCTGGAGACTCGGAAAAGTTGTTGTCGCCGGAAGTCTGGGGGAAAAGCGCTACCGGGTGATGGCGGCAAAGGCTAAGGCAGAGGAGGTGGGTGGGGCTGGTCTTGCCCAGCGGTTGGGAGTGTAGGGGCCTTTGCGGCTAGACGAAGAGGTGGTGCCAGGGAAGCAGAGAGGGGGGCGCAGACACTGTGGGGTCGGGGTCGGCAGTGAGGGCGCCCGGCCTGTCGGGAACCGCGGGGAATCACCTGGGCCGTCCGGGAAGAAGCCGAACCGGCCCCGCCTCCAGCCTGTCCGCCGCAGGTGCCGGTGGACGGCGCAGAGAAGCAGCAGCGCCCTGCGGCGGCCGAGGAGCTGGTCGCCCAGAAGCGCGAACAGAGACTGCGCAAATTCCGGGATCTGCACCTGAAGCGGGTGAGTCGCCCCAGAGGCCAGCTGAGACCTGTCACGTGGCCAGGCCCATACGCGTTTGTGGAGGGACGAGGAAGCCGCACCAGCGCGTGTGACAGACCTGCAGAGCTGGATGAAAGTTCGGTCCTGATGCTTCTCAACCTGGCATCACACTGAAGTCACTTTGAGAACTTTTAAAAGCTAGACATGCTTAGGCCTCACTTCCAGAGTGTCTGATTTGATCAGTTTCTAAACACAGACATTGGTATTTTTTTAAGCATCCTCTCCCCGCACCCTCCTCTCAGCTCAAGTGATTCTGTATGGAGGGGGATACCGTGGACCAGAAATGGAAAGTAACTTGTCTGTTGTGACGCAGCAAGTTGGCGTCATTCATCCAAAAACAGCCCCTCCCCTAATGCCCTCTAGTGTGCTATAGCCAACTATCAACAGATGGTGTGGATACAGTGGTAAATGTGGTAAGGCTTCTGCCCAGTTATGGAGGCAGATCCGTAACTAATAACTACTTCACGACTTGGTAAATGGTATGTTAGAGGGAGGAACAAAGTGCCTCAGAAGTGCAGAGACGAAGACTGACAGCTAGAGACTAAGGTGACAACTAAGCTGCTTGAAAAATAGGTAGGATATTATCAGAAAAGTAAAGGAGTTGGGAGCAGTAGGAACAAGAGCACAGGAAAAGTGTTCATTAGGATAGGAGGTCAGCAGGCAGCTGGAGACAAGAGGTATGTGTGAGGACGGTAGTTATCTCTATTTGCGCAGAAAAACGCCATCTAAAAACTAGTGGGACATACTTAATTCACTTGAAATACTGTTAAAAAATAGGAGGCTGGATGATATGTGAAGAAGCAATGATATAATTCAAACATCCCCCTTTTGCAGTCTTTAATGAGTCACTGGATCACAGTCAGTGGCTGTGAACATCACAAAAAGGATAAAATCAGAGATTATGTGTCTCCTGATAGAAGTATGTAGCACCAGTTTCATATAAGTAGACTTGCTAAAAATAAATCTAACCTGAATTGGGGACTTCCCTGGTCGTCCAGTGGTAAAGAATCTGCCTTAAAATGCAGGGGACGCAGGTTCAATCCCTGGCTGGGGAACTAAGATCCCACCTCCCACATGCCACAGGGCAACTAAGCCCACGCGCCACAACTACTGAACTCGCGCACCTCAACTAGAGCCCGTGTGCCACAAACTACAGAGGCCACACGCTCTGGAACCCGCATGCCACAACTAGAGAAGAGAAAACCCGCACGCCACAACTAGAGAGAAGCCCGTACACCACAACGAAAGATCCTGCATGCCTCAACGAAGATCCCACGTGCCGCAACTAAGACCCGACACAGCCACAAATAAAATTAAATAAATAAATAATAAATAAATCTTAAAAAAAAATAAATCTAACCTGAATTGGATGAAGCCACTAGATCTACTGACCAATTTACAGGAAATACAGGGGTCAAAAAATACGTTTTAGGACATTATAGGGAGGCAACTAACAGATGCCACTTTGGGAAACAACAGGACAGTCAACACAGTCATTTTCACACTCCTCAAAAAAGCAATGGATAAAAAAGATGGAAAAGGAAACTATACATTAAATAAACCTTAAGAGGTGTACATACATATTGACTAATTGCAACATGTGGGACTTGTCTGAATTCCAATTCAAACAAACTGTAAAAATAATAATGAACACTTATGAGACCATCAGGAAAATGTGAACACTGACAAGATATTTGATAATAAGGAATTATTTGGGGAGTGTGCTGATGGTATTGTGGCTAAAGAGATATTACAATATTATAGGTAGAAAAGAAAACCAGCTAGAAATCAGGAAATTTGGGTTCTTGGCCTAACTCTGCCACTAACTCTATCACCTAAAACTTTCTGAACTTCATAGATAATAGAATTAGATTGTAGTCCTTCTCATACCACCTTCATGGTTTATACTGTAAGTGTGACCACCTGTCCACTTGCTCAGTGTTTATTTTTTTAATAAATGTATTTTATTTTTGGCTGCATTGGGTGTTCGTTGCTGCACGTGGGCTTTCTCTAGTTGTGAGCAGGGGCTACTCTTTGTTGCGGCACGCAGGCTTCTCATTGCAGTGGCTTCTCTTGTTGCGGAGCGTGGGCTCTAGCCACGTGCGCTTCAGTAGTTGTGCGCACAGGCTCAGTAGTTGTGGCTCGCGGGCTCTAGAGCGCAGGCTTCAGTAGTTGTGGCACGCAGGCTCAGTAGCTGTGGCTCGAAGGCTCTAGAGCGCAGGCTCGGTAGTTGTGGCACACGGGCTTAGTTGCTCCGAGGCATGTGGGATCTTCCCGGACCAGGGCTCGATTCCGTGTCTCCTGCATTGGCGGGTGGATTCTTAACCACTGCGCCACCAGGGAATGCCCCCTCTGTTTGTTTTTAAAGGGAGACTAAAGAAGGCGTTAAGATAGGTGTTTTTAGAGGTGTTAAACCTGAAACTTTGTCTTCAACCCAATCTGAATTAAAAAAGGAATGAGAAATGGAATCACTTTCTCAGTATGTGACTGTGTCATTCAGTAGTATCTAAAATCATCTCAAGTACCTCTGTACAGTGGAACTCATACTTTGGGAAATGCTGTTTCAATCCAATCCTAAGCGACTTGCTTACATCACACAGCCAGGGAGTAGTCAAATCAGTATATTTCTCAGGCCTTCTTACTCCCAAACTATTGCTCTTTCCATCTTTACCACATGGTTCCTTGAAGGCAGTAAAATAATACTTAAAGGTATAGATATTGGTGTTTATCTCTCTTCCCCCTACATGAAATCTCTTCAGTACAAACATACTCGCACACAAACTTCTCCAGTGGCTCCCTTCCTTTCAGGATAAAATCCATAAGTCCATTTTGGATGGCCTACCATACAAGAAGATAGGTAACATTTATTTGGATTTGTTTCCATACCTCTGCTGACAAACTTTGTGTCCTGGTGGTAGAATGAAGCTCGAAAATTAAATCACCAGCAAGTTGTGGTGGAAGATAAAAGACTTAAATTACCTGCAAATTGGGAAGCTAAGAAAGCTCGTTTGGAATGGGAATTGCAGGAAGGAAAAAAAGAAAAAAGTAAGTACACTCCTGCCACCTTCATAAGCTGTGGATTCAAATATTATATTGTGTTTTGTTCAGGCGGTATGTTGCATGGTAGTTAAGCATTAAGCATTCCAGCTCTGGTTTCCTCATCTGTACCTTAGAGAGTTGTGAGAATAAAATATGTAAGACATTTACAACACTGCCTGGCACATAGTTAATCCACATAATGGATATTAGGGTAAAAGGTTAAGCTACAGTAACGAAAGCTCCAACAATAAGAAAAGATAAAGCTCATGAGTCTCTCCTGTATCAGTTCCCAGTTGAGCAGCCCAAGTCACCTGGCCTGATGCAGCTACAAGGGACGTTGAGAAATGGGCGGCCATGAGCCCAGAAAGGAGGCGAGAAAGGATTTTGATGGACACCTAATGTGTCCCTCACAGCTATTTTAGGTGTGTGTGTTTTTTTTTTTTTCCAATACACGGGCCCAGCTGCTTCGCGGCATGTGGGATCTTCCTGGACCGGGGCAGGAACCCGCGTCCCCTGCATCGGCAGGCGGACTCTCAACCACTGTGCCACCAGGGAAGCCCCCTTGGTGTCAGTTTTATTGATGTATTATTTCTTACAGATATAGCAGATTCCACAATTTTCTTTGTAAACTGGCCATTTTACTGTCTTGATGGCAGTCTTTAGGCCTTTGATTTGAAAGGAATTAAGGAATGGTATAAGGCAATAAAGCTAATGTTTTTTCCCCTCGTTTTAGGAGTGTACAGCAAGAGGGGAAGACTATAAGAAAGTGAAGTTGCTAGAGATCAGTGCAGAAGATGCAGAAAAATGGGAGAGGAAAAAGGAGGAAAAACCCCAATCTGGGATTTTCAGGTAAAAATGGCTTTTACTTTATTGAGTGGGCCTATTAATGGCCCATTTAACAACAAGTCTAATAATGCCCCACCCAACATCTAAAACAGTATGGGTTCTCATTTTTTCAGATTATGTTGCTGCCCAATTACGCCAGTATAATAGGTTGACAGAGCAGATCAGACCCGACATGGAAAGTCGATGTGATTTAAAAGCATACATTATGTATGTTACTGGAAGGCCTTGAATTTAAGAGTGCTGATTCTGGAGCTTTGCTTCCTGGCCTTGGGTCCTGGCTCCACCACTTTGTAGCTGTGTCACACAATTTTTCTCGTTTCCTCATCTGTAAATAGGGAATAACAACAGTGCCCACCTCACAGGGTTATTATCAAGATTAAATAAATTCATACAATGCCCTCAATCAGTGCCTGGCACACAGAAAGCACTGTATATGTATTGGCTATTATTTGTTATCATTGATTATTACTGTTGCTATTACCCTTATCCACAGGTAAGGGACACAGTAATACTTTCTTCCGTCATGCACAGTAAACAATGCTAAACTGCACTCCTTACCTAATTATGTAAGACAGGTACTGTGCTAAGGATCAAGACTGTTTTAATAGTGATAGTGTAGAGAGTGGAGAGGGCTGTAAATTGTGCCCTCAATTGAGCATGTTACTCAAGCTCTCCCACTGTATGAACTTCGTTAATTCCATTAACCTGTGGTCCTCAGCTAACTCATTTGGGCTTTGGAGGGGGTTTTTTTTTTTTGGCCAGGCAGCATGCAGGATCTTAGTTCCCAGATCAGGGATCGAACCCACGCCCCCTGCAGTGGAAGCATGGAGTTTTAACCACTGGACTGCCAGGAACGTCCCAGGAGTAGATATTTCTTAAATATCTTTTTTTGGTCTGAATTCTATTTCTTTGAAATCAAGTATCTCAAAGTTTTCCACTTTTGACCACTAAACATTGTCCAGTTCTGAAAGTATAGGATCTTTTTTTCGTGTTACTCACCACTTCACTCTTTTTCAGTGGAGAGTTGTTCTACCCAACATCTAACAGTCTTCTTCATGGAACACATGTGCCTTCCACAGAGGAAATTGTTAGGATGGTCGTAGACTTGGAAAAGCAGTAAGTACTACAAATGCAGCCTAAAGTTTTAGTAGTGATTCATGCCTAATAACAAAATTAACTATATGGTCTTGAAGTGTAGCAACTGGATTGAAGTTAAGGAACATTTGAATTATTAGTTTGAAGAATGGTCCTATTCACCACCACTTTTATGTGTGGGGTTTTTTTTTTTAACATTTTTATTGGAGTATAAGTGCTTTACAATGGTGTGTTAGTTTCTGCTGTATAACATAGTGAATCAGCTATAGGTATACATATAACCCCATATCCCCTCCCTCTTGCGTCTCCCTCCCACCCTCCCTATCCCACCCCTCTAGGTGGTCACAAAGCATGAAGCTGATCTCCCTGTGCTATTCACCTGCTTCCCACTAGCTATTTTACATTTGGTAGTGTATATATTTCAATGCTACTCTCTCACTTCGTCCCAGCTTACCCTCCCCCCACCCCGCCCTCCTCCTCAAGTCCATTCTCTATGTCTGTGTCTTTTTTCCTGTCCTGCCCCTAGGTTCATCAGAACCATTTTTTTTTAGATTCCATATATGTATTAGCATACGGTATTTTTTCTTTCTGACTTCACTCTGTATGACAAACACTAGGTCCATCCACCTCAAATAACTCAAATTTCGTTTCATTTTATGGCTGAGTAGAATTTCATTGTATACATGTGCCACATCTTCTTTATCCATTCATCTGTCGATGGACACTTACATTATTTATATGTGTTTTGAATGGGGTAACTACTAGGCAGAATCTACAGAGTATGTATAAAAATTCTCTCCACGTGCTATATCACCACTCATATTTCAGCGTGAACCTGGGTAATTTCCCAAACTTCAGACCAGATCAGCTGATGATACTGTTAACAAGATTAAATTCAAGAAGAATGCTCATTGAACATATATCCTTGTAGGATGCTTTCTAAAGATATTGCTTTCAGTCTTAACTATTAAGAACAAAAAGGAGGGACTTCCCTGGTGGCATGGTGGTTAAGAATCCGCCTGCCAACGCAGGGGACATGGGTTCGATCCCTCGTCTGAGAATATCCCACATGCCACAGAGCAGCTAAGCCCGAGAGCCACAACTACTGAAGCCCGCGGTCCTAGAGCCCATGCTCTGCAACAAGAGAAGCCACTGCAATGAGAAGACTGCTCACCACAACAAAGAGTAGCCCCCGCTCGCCGCAACTAGAGAAAGCCTGTGCGCAGCAACAAAGACCCAAAGCAGCCAAAAATAAATAAATAAATAAATTTATTTTTTTTTTTAAAAAGGAATGCAGCTTTGAATTCTGTATATTTGTTTCCGTTACAGAATTGAAAAACGAGACAAATACAGCCGGAGACGTCCTTATAATGATGATGCAGATATTGACTACATTAATGAAAGGAATGCTAAATTCAACAAGAAGGCAGAAAGATTCTATGGGAAATATACAGCTGAAATTAAACAGAACTTGGAAAGAGGAACAGCTGTCTAATCTCCTTCAGGAACTGTTCTGACTGCCAAATTGTACCAGTAAATCAGGACTCTTTCCTAATTTGTAAAGACATGTTCTACAAATCTGTGTATTTTCATACTTACATATTTATCATTCATTTGTTTTAGAAAATTCTGTCTTGTATTTCTGTGTTTGAAGTGTGTGCTTAATGTGTGCATTCTGCTAGGCTTAAAATCCTTAGATACGAACACAAGTCATCATCATGCTGAAATCTGTCATACATTTGACTTGACCTGGAGTTGAACTTGGGAGGTTCAGAGGTGAGTTGCTAAATTGGCACTAATTCTTCTTATAAGCTATGGTAGGTAGTGAAAGGAAGGCAGTGGTCACTGGAAATTCAACCTAATCCCTCCCTGCTCCAAGAGGTCACAATTAGCAGGTGCTTGCCTGTCCCATGTTCTATCCCATGGCCCAGGTGCATTTATGGGGCAAGCATAGAGGGTGGGAGACTGATTCTCCAATAGCATTTTACAAATATGCCATCCTTCAAAAAGCAAATATCCCTTGGAAGAAGGTAAGTTAAAACACTTGGTGAAAGTATTATTAAAATACACATAATACAGTCTTTTTTTTTTAAAAGGCTAACTGGAATTCTAACCTTATTTCAACTGTAACTAAAAAATTAGGACGTGATTTCAGTAGTAATTATGAGAAACAGAGGATAGAAAACCTGAAGTCAGGAGTATCCCATGAAAGTGAAGATTATTTGTGCCATGTTACTTGAATAAAAACATGCCTAGGATTGAGATCAGTATAAGCTGGGCACACTTACTGATCAATGAGTAGGAAGCTCTGGTTTAGCTAATGACGGGCTTATAAAGATGGTTAATATAAATGCTAATAATAGAAGTATATTCAGTGTACTGTGAATAGGGAAATTTAAACATTGTGGTACAATCATACAACTATAGAATGAGACAGATCTAACATGAAAAGATGCTCTTACCTATATAAAGAGAGGTTTGTACAGGCATAGAAAAAACATCCAGGATGTGCACCATACTATTTACGGTGATTGCTCCTGGGAATGGGAACAGATGTGGTAATTTTACGTATTTTTTTAAATTTGACACAAATACACACCCATGCTGCCCAATCTTATCAAGAGTAATAGCATGCCAGTAGTTTTTTCTTTTCCTGTATTTTCAAAGAAACATTTAATACCTTTCTACTAAGGGAAAAGGAGGGGAGGGAAAAATTAATAGGTCTTCAAAGACATCATACTGACTTGGGTTTAAAGGACAAACAGGATTTCCCCAGAGGAGAAAAGTGCTCCCAGTAGCCAACCAAAAAAACAGATGTCAGTATGATCTGAAGACTACTCTGAAGGTGACCAGGTGGATGGTAAAAGCCACTAAAATTCAAACAGGCAATACTGTAATAAGCTCAGTATAGGAAAGGTTCATTTTGAAGAGCTGAGGCAAGCTTTGGAAACTAGAGTTCAGAAACTGATACTCTTCAGTTAGTAGATGGTAGTTAAAGGCAGAGTGGAGGAAATTAGCAAAAGAACTTGTACAGGGAGTAGGCTAAGGATAGAATCCTAACAGTGGGCAAAGGACAAAAAGCCACTGTAGATAATGGAAGAGGTCAGAGAAGACACATGCATGGAAATCTCTGCCTGAATGACAGAAAAATTTGAGAAAGGACTCCATGAAGAAATAGTGAAAAGTGAGCCCTCATAAGAACAAGTTTTATTTTGCTAGGTAAGCTTAATAAGTGCTTCAGCAAAGAAAACCAAAGGACAGCATGCTGTGGTTAGTTCAGTAATCATGGCTTCTCTAGAAAAAAAGCAAAGCATTACACACCTGAACCTACAATCTAGGGCTGTGCTTTCCAAAATGGTAGCCACGCACTGTATGTGACTAGTGATCATCTGAAATGTGACTAGGGCAAATTGAGGTGTGCTTTAAGTGTAACATACACACTGAATCACAACACCTACCCAAAAGTAATATACCACTTTGCTACATTACATGTTTAACTATTTTAACATCTACTGGGGTAAAAAACGAATTCACCTTTTTACTTTTCACTGAAGCTCTCCTTTCTATTGGACAGCACTAAATCTAGTCTCTTGGTACAATTTCTCACTGTCAGCGCCTGCTTGCTATATTGTCCACGGGTTATGTAATGATGTGGTATCACACCTGGGCACCTGCATCCCACTTATGTAACGACAGGCAGTCTGGGAATATGCACAACGAGTTATCTTCTGTGTTACAAAGCCTAGGAGAAACTGAACACAGTTGTCCTGGCCACACCCAAACAAGGTCAGGTTAGACAAGGACTGACAGGACTTCATGGGGTGATTATGAAAAAAAAAAAGGAGAAAGTGTACATTCTTTTCCAGATACTGGGTAGTAAAAAGAAAATGAAGAAAGAAAGAGAAAACAGGCTAGTCTCAAGGCTGAAGGAAAAGACCACTGTAGAAGTGAAATCTCAGACGTGGCACATATCCATAGCAACTAGCCAAACCTCTTACATAAGGTCATAAAGCAGGTGCTTTTCTGTTACCAGCTAAGTGAAGGTGAAAATGATCTTAGCATTATGTCATCAATTCATTGCAAAAGTCTCCCTTACAAGGAAATCCTTGAGTTCTATAGCTTTACTATAATAATAGAAATTATATGTCCAGGAATGTATATATCCAAGTCTAAATTTGTACATTTAAATTTTTCATAGGGTCAAATTTAAGAGCAGCTCTTATCCAATACAATGTTCTACCATAGAAGTATTCTATTATCTGCACTTTCCAGTAAGTGGTTACTTAAAATTCAGTTCCTCAGTCATACTAGCCAACTTCTCAAGTGGTCAATAGCCACAGTGGCTGGTGGCTGGCTTAATGGGAAATGCAGGTAAAATACTGGACAGCACAGCTTTAGTTAATACAGTATTACATTCCACTTGAGGATTCTTCACCATCTTTTTAAAGTCAACTTCTACTTAACAAATTTAGGACTTAAGCCTGCTCATCTATTATCTAATTTCTGGGTGTTTGTCTTTTCCCAGGTTTTTTGTCTTGCCTCTAATATTCTCCTCATCCTATTCTCTAACTTGTTATCCCTGCCTATTGGAAGTCTATTTCATTATTTCCCAAACTAAAGAGTCTGTTCAAAATTATGGCAAGATTCCAAGGAGTAGAAAAGAAAAACATTCAAGCAATCAATAGTACCCACCCCATCACTAAAATAAAACCTCATCCATGTTTTTGACCTACTAGGATTTTTATTTTTTGCTTAGGTTCTAGCAAGACATGTTTTGTTGCTAAAGCCTAGCACATAGGCAAAATAAATTCATTAAGCTGGCATTTTACGTTTTATCCAAACATTTGATCTATTAAGTCAAATTAACACTTGGAGAGACCATCTAAAACTGGCTTAAATCTTCCTAGTTTTGGTATCCACTAGAATGTATTATTAACAGGCAAAACCACAAAAATCCATATCAGCTAACATTTAAACCAACTGACCAGACCTTTCAGTTAAGTGTAACATTCATCTCTAAATTTTTATGTGCTTAGTTAAGGTCTTTCCCAGCTACAGTAAGAAGCAATGAAGAATTTCAAATCAATGAATACTTTTTAAAACATAATAAGAAAAAAATGCAACGAAACCTGATTTTATAGCCCAGTGAGGCATTCTGTTTCAACCCCTCTCTGGCTGAGTTTCCTGCCGTGAAGCTCAATTCTTCCAGGATAACATTATGCCAGTATTAAGTGTTAGGCCAAACTTCCCAAACTTTAATGAGTATCTACATCAACCAGGAGTACTTTACAAATCAGCTTCTAATTCAGTTCTGGGGTAGATCTGAGATTCAGCATTTCTCACAAACTCTCAGGTAAGATCACTGAGCCCTATGCTGTCAGTCCACGGATTTGGATCTGGGATTAGCAAGGCTTTAAACAAGAGATACCACCTCATTCTTCTTCATTAAATAAAAACCCATTATGTAAAATATACACAAAGTGAAACTAAAATGATAAAAACAAATTTATTAACAAAATATATACAACACAAACAGTTCAATTACTGTTTGTCTTAAAAATTTCACTTCTACATAACCAATCCATATTATATAAAACATTTACAAGTATATATACAAGAATGCCACCTGTGCGTAACCTCTGGTCCATTTGTGCTATCTCCCATCTGCAAGAGAAATCTAAAATGTTAATATTTAAATATTAAGTATTTACATCTTTCTGTGTTGTCATCTGTAATTGCAACAATTATCACTAAATGGTTCAAAGGAATGGACTAATGCTGGAAACAAACTTGCAAAAAAAAAAGTGCATTTCAGGCAACCTTAGCTATTGATGTTCTTTTCGACAGGTATCCACAGTCCATATGGACTTTTCTTCTTATTTATTTTTGGGGATCCTGAAGAGGTCTCTTCAGCAGTAGCTTTAGCTGATTTCTGAAGCAATGGCTTTGCTACAGAATTCTGTAAAAGAACAAGTTCTTACGTCAGCTTCCCAAAGAAATATTTGCTTTTTACAAAATACATTAAATAATTCCATTTAAGACTAGAACTTAAAAGACACCAACCAAATAAATGCAAAGCCACGGACCACACTTGCAACTTGATTCAATCAAATCAGACATATGCAAGGCATATGTCACTACTGCAGTAGTGAAGTATTAAAAATAGTTTTGAAATTTTGTTTATTAAGCCCTTAGCTGATTTTAAAATATTTTGACTACAGGATATTCTGAGACTTGTTTTTTGAATATTTTAAGTTAAAAAGGATAATGGGAATAATTAAAAGGAGGACAAAATATTGAGACTGAGAATGTAGATATTAGATAGAGTAGGAGCCCATTATATTGGTCACTTGTAAGAACCATACAAAAAAAATTATAATTCTATTTATTTAGCGGCTTAGTAGGCCTCGAATTATCAGCATAAAAACAATGAGCCAACAAAAATAAAAACCCACATAACAGAAATATGTTTAAGGCCAGTTTCTGAGTGGTCAATGCTTAGATATACTTACATTAGAGCTAAAAGCTATGCTTTTTTGCTGGGAAGACTTCTCATTGGGATTTTCTGTTTCATCTTCTATTAACTTATCCGACAGCTAGACAGGTAAGAGAAAGTAAATTTAAAATAACCATACCCTTGTAGGTATAAAAAGCAGCCCAACTGTATTACAAATTCACTTGTAGAGACACAAATCAAGTTGGATGTAACCAAATAGTTAACATCCTAAAATAAACAACACAGTACTCTGTTGAGTTTTCCCCATAACAAAATTGATTCAATGATAGGCTTAAGACACTCTTCCCCATAAAGCAGTACTGTATCCCCCTGATGCAAATTCAAGTAACTGTGAAAGTCAAGTCATACCAGAAAACACCTAGTTTCAAAGAATAAGGCATTGGCCCATCCAGTTGGGCACCTAACCGTCTGAAAAAGTGAATGAACTAAGATCTTTTTTGTCCACCACTAATACTTAGGCAAACCCACATCTGGGTCTGAATGACAGGAGATAACCCATCTTTCCTATGTTAACTGAGTGTTATCAATTCCTAACTACCTTAAACCTTTAAGCTATGAATTTTATGCTGCACATTTCTGGAGAATTGTAATAAACTTATCTGCAAGTGAAGCAGGCCTCTTCTTCTGTAATCTCTCAAAACATCTGGAATATATTGCATATATTATGAAAGGGACATCTATATTAGATGCCCCACCATTACAAAGTAGACTTTTGTTTAGTTTAGTACCTGTCCCAAATTCTAGCATGCACAGGGATCTACCAACAAAAAACTAAGTTTTCAGTGTGTCAACATAATCTTCAAATTAGTTAAACCTCTGATGCTTTTTGCCCATGTATCAATTACCAACAGATTTTCTTCATCAATGTCTGGAGACCACATTCATGATTTCTATAAGACAGAAATAAAGCAGATAAACTATACTGTATGTTGAGGACGGAATTTGTGGGAACATAATGCTGCCAATGAGCGCTACAGATAAATACTCCGTAAAAAACTAGCTAGAAAAACTTGGTAACTACACAGAAATCACCAAAGTACCAGCTACAATTATGAAAGTAATTAGTACTGTGTCAACTGAAAATAAAGTTCATTAGTCTCCCATTTTCACAGGGGGAGACTATCTAGTATTGTCAGATCTTTTATTTTAAATTATATTTAGCTAGCCTTTCCAGGAAGCAGTCTAAGGCAAATCAAATAAAAATGGCTAATCAGATCTTTCTGGTAGTCGTTTTCTGAAGATTTTATTTGGCTAAATCTAAAATACTTACCTCAGACTTTGTACCATTACTCAGTACAGCTGTTCCACGGTTGGTTTCTTTAGATACAGAAACAGTTCTGAGACTAGCTGGCAAGTCAAAGTTGGCTGTTCCTAATGCTTTTGCGGCATTGGCTTTTGCTATTTCTAACAGCTCCATTCGATCTACAAAAGAAACACAAAATGTTCATTTATCCTGTAGTATTTCTCCAGAAAACTCAAAAATCACAAACTATGTTTGTGCTTTTAAACTAGTAATATCTATGGGGGCTTCCCTGGTGGCGCAGCGGTTGCGCGTCCGCCTGCCGATGCAGGGGAACCGGGTTCGCGCCCCGGTCTGGGAGGATCCCACATGCCGCGGAGCGGCTGGGCCCGTGAGCCATGGCCGCTGAGCCTGTGCGTCCGGAGCCTGTGCTCCGCAGCGGGAGAGGCCACAGCAGTGAGAGGCCCGCGTACCGCAAAAAAAAAAAACAAAAAAAAAAAACTAGTAATATCTAGACGTTTACACGGTACTTCCACATGTAAGATATATTTCTATTGATGGAAAAAGAACTCTACTTATTTTGCTGAGAAAAACAAGCATCCCTAAATGATCCACAAGTAAAACCACAGGGTGGGTAAATAACTCCCTGACAATTTCAAGGCTCCACCCAGAACCGAGTCATTTAACGTGCACAGCGTTACTCCCAAGGGGAAAGCATGCCGTCCATTTTAAAACTGGGCGCCCACTACAGTGTAGTTTAAACTATTAACCTACTGGAGTCCTTCCTCGACGACCGACGACTCACCCTTCTCACTCAGACGAAATGGGGTTGGGCTCCGCGACCTGGTCCGGGATCGCCCCCTCCAGCCTCTGCGCTCCTCCGGGTAGACGGTGCAGCCGAAGCCGTAGTAACGGCGGTCCCGCGCGAAGGCGTAAGCCCTCCGGTAATACGAGCGGCCGCGGGAGCGGGGGCGGCTGAGGGACCGGTAGGACCTCCTGGAGGAGCCGTGGTGCCTCTCCCGGTACCGGCGGCTGCGGGGGCGCGAGCGGCTCCGCGAGTACGAGCGCGAGTAGCGCCGGTCCCTCCTCCGGTGGCGCCTTCGGGAGCGAGACCTCGACCTGCTCCTCCGCCGGGGCGCGCTGCGGCTGCGGCTCCGCGACCACGACCGACTCGAGACGATGGATCGGGACGGAGAGCTCCGGGGAGAGCGGCTCCCGGACGCCGAGGACAGCCGGCTGGAGGGGCCCGACAGCGACGACGAGGGGGAGGCCTTGTGCGGTGAGCCCGGCCACAGGGCGTTCACGTAGCTGGACATCTCGGACGGCAGCTTCCGGGTTTCCTTTTCTTCGACGACCCCTGCCCGAACACTCAGTTCTTAAAAACAAACAAGAGGAAACAAAACAGAAGTGAAGTCCCGAAGTGAGCCGCGCGGGCAGCCTCAGGCCGAGAAAGAAACGAGCCTCCCGGCCTCCGGAACTCCGGGCTGTGGCGCCGCCTGCTGCCGGCCTTCCCGCCCTCCACCGTCCCCGTCCGGGCCCCGGCTACGCTCGCCTTGGGGTAACCGACCGCAGGGCCACCCCGTCACCAGAAAACCCACCACGGGTCGTCGACGCCTCACTCAAGGAGAGAAAGGCCCAACGGACGCCTTCCTTCTGAAGTTAAGGACGGAGAGAGGCTTTTCGCTGCTTCTTCTGAACGACGGACACACAACCTCGACCTCCGACGTCCAACGTCCAAAAAAGAGCGGAACAGGGGAGCGGCAGACGTGTCGAAAATACCAGAAGCTGGCGCCCCGCGCCTGCGCAGGGACGTTGCGTGGTGGGCGTGGCTCCCCTCTCGTCCAACCGCCGCTCCCCTCCTCCCTCCACCCGGAGCCCCACCCTCCGCCTCACCCAATGGCCTCCAGGATGCGCATGCGCGCTCTAGCACGGAAGGGGGTGTGGGGGGAGCTGCCGCTCCATCCGGGTAGCATCTTGTGGCTCTTTGGTGTTCTTGGCTGAAACCGGGTGAAAACGAGGCGGCCTCGCGCCGGCTACACCGGACTCTGGGATTGTGTGCCTGGCCGATGTTAACTGGGTCGTTGCCTACCCTTCGGGCTGTGCCTCCCTGGTCCCTTCTTGGCCACTTCCTCCTGACCCGTGTCCGGCCGGGGGACCGCCTTCCCCGGGACGTCACAGGATGCCTGTCAATGCATTATCTTAGAAAACGTTTTTCACTCCCGTGTTTTGGCTAGGAAAAGTCAGAAAGGTGGAGACAGAAGGCAGAGGGCACTCATAGCTGACCTTTAAGTTAGTCTAAAGGTTCAGAATGACGTCTGAGATGTCTATTCTGAGGACAGTGTTCTTGGTGCTAAGGATTAAACAATGGTGACTGTTTTATTTCCAAGGATTTATAAGTAGGATACATTTTAGACATATTTATTGTTGTTAATAAAGCATGACAATTGCCTTGAAATAATTTTTCATCGAATGAACTAACCACTTATGTAAGGACAATTAGCCCTATGAGCTGCTTTGCAAGTCAATGCTGCTTTGCAGGCATTTTTACAAAAGCTACTTTCTTGGGCGGTAGATACAACATCATTTATCCTGGATTATATAGGTTGGGCCTAATCTAATCACCTGAGAGATTAAAAGCACGAGAAGAATTCCACATTTTATTGCTGCTTCTGAAATGTGGGGGTCTCCACAAGGACCTCTGAGAGACGTCTAGAAGCTAAGGATGGCTCCCAGCTGGCAGCACCAAGGAAACAGATCTCAGTCCTATGACCTCAGAAGTGAATTCCTCCAACACCTGAAGGAACAGTGCTGGGGATTCTCCCCTAGGTTTACGAAAAGAATGCACTCGCTGCCCTGCTGACACCTTGACTTTACCTCAGTGAGACGTCTCACCTACAGAACTGTAAGATAATAAGTTGGGATTGATTTAAGCCACTAAGTCTGTGGCTCTTTGTTACTGAAGCAATAGAAAACTAATACGTTCACCAAAATTTTATAGCTTTTTTCCATACACATTTTGTACTTGTCTTGCTAGGTGTATTCTAAAATATTTTGATGGTACTTGTGGCTTGCAAATAGTATCCTTCTGAGGCAGGAGATAGATGAGCCCCAGGCTGAACAGTTTCTCCCCTGTGGACAGAAACTCCATAATAGCAGAAACTCCATAAAAGCAGGATGATGGAGGAGGCTGGCCTGCCCAGAAAAGAGAGAAAAAACCACGTATTCCTCATTCTTGAAGTCAAGGAGACTTCACCGACTACACATGCACAGAAAGGCTCCTTGGAGGTCAAAAAGGGAGGGGGCGCCACCTCATAGTAAGTGATGCCAACTACCCATAGGCCTCTTCACTAGAATCCATCTTGGCTAAGAGATGCACACGCACACAGGGGAGGATGGTGAGAGGTACCAAATACGGACTCAGAACTAGGCAAAGCAAGATGATTGGTCAAAGGAAACCTGTAGGAAATGCCCCATAAAAGTGATTCAAACTGCCAGGAGGGCAAGATTCTCTCTGAGCCCACCCGTGTGTCTATCCGCACGTACTGTAGTCTTTTTCCTCCTAATAAACAGTTTACTTGCTTCGCTACTTTCCATCTCCATGTGGAAATTCATTTCTACACAGCTGATGGGCCAGGGCCTTGTTCCGGGCCACTGGTCCCTTGTGGTCTAGTGGTTAGGATTCAGTGCTCTCACTGACGCTGCCCAACCTCAATCTCTGGCCAGGAACCGAAATCCTGCTGCAAGCCACTGCAGGCCAAGGCCACCCGAGATCACGTTTTGTTAAAGGTTCACTTTGTTTTATGTGTTTTGAAAGGTACACAAACATCTACTTAGGTGAATAACACCTACCTGAGTGTTTACACCCAGTATGAAAGATTTTGTCATTCGATAGGTAAATTCAACCCATTTACATTTATTGGAGTAACTGCAATATTGATCTTATCTTTTCCATTGGTGCCTATTATTTATTTTATAATACTTTGCTTTTTTCACTTCTTCCCATTTTATTTTGCCAGCCTAATCAAGTATCTCTTTCTTGCTCCCTCCTGCTGTTCATTTAGAGGTTCTGCAATGCTTCATCATACCATTAATGCTTTAAGGGTTATCTTTTTAGCACTGTGAACCATATTTTAACCTGTTCCTCCTCCCCCATATCTCTTTCCATACATATTTATAGAATGTTTACTGTATTAGATGGTGTAGGATATAGGTTAAGAAAAATTTAGTAGTCCTTTCCCCTACCAAAATTAAATTCTTTCATTAATTTTAATAACAGCTAATTTTGTGACAGGTGAGGAAATCCGAAGATATATAAAGTAAAAGCTAATAATCCATTCCCTGGAAGTATGGAATCCTCTAAAAGAGGTCCCCATTCTTCTTCCCCATAACTTAGAAGTAACCAACGTTAACATTTTCAAACTCTTCCAAATATACAAGCATATGGTATTTTTTATGAATATGGGCTCGTTCTAAAACTGATTTGAAACTTGTTCTTATAATCAATATCCTTTAAGACAAACCATTTAGATTTAAGTTATTTCCAATCAGCTATCTAATATTCCATTGTCTAGAAAAAACAGAAATTAATCTTTTATCCCTTATTGCTTATTCATGGACATTCATGTGGTATCCAGTTTTTCCACCACTAAAAACTATGCCTTAGAACAAAAGTCAGATTCCAAAAACATACGAACAGTTGCAGAGTGGAGCTCCTCCACTGGCTCTTAATACATGGCTTCAAGGTCAACAGAGCCATGTCCAGTATACAACTTGGAGCAGCTGATTGCAATGAAGACTCCAGCACTACTGGAGGAGTTACCTCCAAAGTACCTGAGATAGTAGCTCAGGAAGTAAGCTTAGCTCTCTCAGACGATGGGATAAGACGAACTTGCAACCATGGAGCTCATCTAGAGAGTGAGAGCTGCAAAAAGGAATTCTGACACAGAAGACATATTCATTGATCTTAGATCAGAGATGGGATGAGACATCTCTGTTAGAGCTGCTTAGAATCATTAGCTACAGTCAACCAGTGCAGCATTCAAGGCAGTTAACACAAAGATCAATAAACTCCAGCCTGATGTGACATTCCTGTCTTCCAAGATGTCCCAAGGAACTCCTGCCATTGATTCAAACATCAGCCCATGTGGGCTCGCCACTCCACCGCCTGTGATCACTGAGCCTCACTATCCCTAGGCTGTTATTCTTACTGCCCCTCCAGATGACTGTTTCTTGGGTTGGTAGCTCTGGCATGGAAATACCAAGCTTGCAATGCTATTCAGGAGGCACCCCTCGATGAAGCAGCTTGACACAGCTGTTTCCTGCCATGAAGACTTATCACAGGAGGATGTTATCTACAGTATCACCATGGAAGCTGACCACCGTGTCCCCACTGCAGCCACCATCGAGAGGTGTTAGGAAGTCTCCTGTACCATGTCATTTGGCTTTTGGGTGTCTACTCAGAAGCCAGGAAAAGCAAGCAAACAGCACACAAATCCAGATGTGTACCTGTCAATAGCGTTCCCAATAACCCACAAAAGTGGTGTCATTACAATGTAAGGACTGATCGATGCCTCTGCCTAACTAAGAATGTGACATTTGTGTCCATGCCTAATGGCCACCTGTATTGCTTGTTTGAGGATTGCGCTACTCTGCACAGCAATGTAACTCTTCAGTGCACACCTTTGCTCACTAGAGCGCTGCTCTTCAATCAGACGAGCCGTCTCGGCCATACCCACCTGAACATCAGAGGAACCATAACTAACTGTACGTCTGTGGATTATAAGACCTGCACAAGGAATTTGACTTCAGTAAAGGCACAGTCAGAGGTAATGTAATAACGAGAATGTCAATGGGTCCAGAATAGAAAACGGAGAAATACTGCACAAGGCTACACTATTGACTCTGTAAGAGACTTCCTTTTCAAAGGATATATGTCATGCAATTTACTCTGTCCTGCTCCCTCAAGTTTCTCACAGCCTTTACTTGAGCATACTCAATTTTTGCAACCTTGGCTCAACAACCAAATAATCACAGATATTATCTCACGAGACTCACGAGACTTGTCTTCCCTATGTAAAGATAAACTATTCTGTCCTCAATCTAACAACAAGTGAGCTTTGCTTCAAGGTACAATGCAATGCAACTGTGATGTTTTACCAATGGAACAGGATCTCACACAGCAATTTGCCTCCCATAGGCAAAGGACCATACACATCAGCCAGTTTGGCCAATAAGACAAATGTGCTCCAGGTAGCCAGAACTAGCCATCGCCCCCATGTTCAACAACCATTTCATCAAACCCCAATAATGGATAAACTTTTACTGGGAGACTTCCATCAGGACCTTATAGCAAGGTTTCAGGTGCTGGATACTTTGTATTATGCGATTGGACCTAAATCTGATTTCTCTGGAATGTTCTATGCATCTCATGATGAGTACACCCACCTGAATATTTTTTAATGACATACTGGGTTACCTGCATTTGCTTTCCTCAGTCCACCAGTCTGGCTTGGAGATTTGACATCTTGGGCAGCCTGGCTTGGTGGGATATTATACATTATAATGCTTGCAACTTTACTAGGAGCCAGAGTCACACTTTAAGCCACTTTAAGTACTGGTACTTTTACTGTTATATGATAAAATCTCAAAAGTGGGATTTCTGGGTTAAAGTTTTTGTGTGATTTAATATATTGCCATATTGCTTTCCAAAAAGCAACGATGTCTGACAGAAAGCCTTTCTGATCCCCCAGACCAGTTAATTTTTCCCAGTATAGGTTATCCTATTTTCCTGTGCCTCATATTTTTAGCATTTATCACAACTGTAATAACGTTTTAATTCATTTTGTAATGTGTCATTTTCCTGCTAGAATATAAACTACATAAGGACAGGCTTGTTTTTATTGTACCCCAGTATTCCAGACAGTACATGGCATATGGAAGGCACTCAGTTGATGTTTACTGAATAAGCAAATGGCATAGACTCTCAAATAAATCTTGAAGGGCAGGCAGAGGGAAAGGAAGGAAATATTTTATTTTATTTTATTTTATTTATTGGCCACGCCGCGCGGCTTGCAGGATCTTAGTTCCCCAACCAGGAATCGAAACTGCACCCTGCAGTGGAAGCACGAATTCTTAACCACTGGACCGCGAGGGAAGACCCTGATTAGCAATTTTTCTTTTTTTTTTTTAATGATCACCACTCTTAGGTTCTTTTTTTTTTTTGGCTGCGCTGGGTCTTCGTTGCTGCACGCAGTCTTTTCTCTAGATGCGGTGAGAGGGGCTACTCTTCGTTATGGTGCACGGGCTTCTCACTGCAGTGGCTTCTCTTGTTGTGGAGCACGGGCTGTAGGTGTGCAGGCTTCAGTAGTTGCAGCACGCGGGCTCAGTAGTTGCGGTGCGCAGGTTCTAGAGCTCGGGCTTGGTAGTTGTGGTGCACGGGCTTAGCTGCCCCATGGCATATGGGATCTTCCCAGACCAGGGATGGAACCTGTGTCCCCTGCATTGGCAGATGGATTCTTAACCACTGGACCACGAGGGAAGTCGCCCTGATTAGTAATTTTTAATCATGAAATGTTACATACAAAAAATAACCAACACCTACAATATTCCTGACCAGTACTCCTCAAATCTGTGCATCAGAAACAAGGAAAGTCTGAGAAACTGTCACAGTTAAGAGGAGCCCCAGGAGACATAAATGTAATGTGCTGTCCTGGATGGGATTCTGGAACAGAAAAAAGACATTAGGTAAAAACTAAGGAAATCTGTATAAACTATGGACTTCAGTAATAATAATGCATCAATATCAGTTCATTAATTATACCAAATGTACCACACTAATGCACAATGTTCACAGGGAAACTGTGTGGGGGCGTGTAATATGAAACCTTCTATACTATGTTCATTTTTTCTGTAAATCCAAGTTAAAAAGGAAAAAAAAAAACCCAACAATGTAACTTACATCCATGTATCCATGGAGATGGCTTGTGGTGACGGTTGCACAATGTGAATATACTTAATGCCACAAAACCATATACTTAAAAATGGTTAAAATGTATATTACATACATTTTATTGCAATAAAAAAAGATGTTTGACATTTTTGCTTCAGTTTTTTTTTTTCTGTTCACAAGGTTTAGAATTAGGTGATTTCCTCAGTCATAGTATTATAAGTGACAGAATTGATATTTGAACCCAGATCTGCCTCCAAAGCCCATGCCTTAACCACCCTGCTTTATTGTCCCTCCATTAGTGTCTGTGGGACACCTCCTCCCCTGGCATTTCACATATATTCCAAGGTCTTACCTCCCCCAGAGAGCTCTTAAGATTACTAGCTCATATTCATTCATTCAACAAATATGAATTGAGCTTTTCCTAGGTACCAGGAACTATGCCAGTACCTTTTCCATACTCGTGTAATTCTCATCACAGCCCACAGTGAAAGAGGTAGTGCTATAGACCTGAGAAAACTGCAGCTTGGAGAGGTTACATCACTTGTTCAGTATTATGGACCTAGTTGTACCCAAGCCAGGCATTAAACTCAGGTGTGTCTAGCTCTAAAGCCAAAGCTTTTAACGGCCTCCTTGTTCATTGGAGACAAGAGTATTATTTTTATTATTTCTGGTATTGTGTTTACCATGAGGGAAGGTTCACACCTCACATTGTTAGTAGCTTGAGTTGCCCTCATTCTCTAATTGTCTATACCTGTATTTTATGATAGATTCCTCTGGTTATTGATTGTTTCTTCTGTTTATGTCTTTTCTCTCTCCCATAAGATCTGAGCTTCATATACATGGAACTTCTTTTTTACCTCTGTACCGTGGCATCTGAAGCTAGAAGGAAATTGAGTGTTCTCTCCCAAGCCTCTGCCCTTTCAGAAGTTATTTTTCAAATATGAGGCCACCCAGCTACTCAGGGGAGCCAGGACTAGAACCCTGTTTATATCTGCTCAGCTAGGGAGGGCACATGGTGCCACGGGTCTTCAGTTTAAACGCAGGGGAAGATGAACATCAGGGAATCAATGGTGTGTGAAAAGGTCCATAAGACACCTTTAAATCTCCTTTTTTTTTTTTTTTTTGCGGTACGCGGGCCTCTCACTGTTGTGGCCTCTCCCGTTGCGGAGCACAGGCTCCGGACGCGCAGGCTCAGCGGCCATGGCTCACGGGCCCAGCCGCTCCGCGGCATGTGGGATCTTCCCGGACCGGGTCACGAACCCGTGTCCCCTGCATCGCCAGGCGGCTCTCAACTACTGCGCCACCAGGGAAGCCCCATTAATCTTTTAATAGAACCATTCTCTTAAAGTTGATCTTCCATGGCCTCCAAACTGCCAAAAGTTTTTTTCTGTTTTTATCCTTTTTATCTTAATGCCTTCTTTCTGAAGCTCTTCTTTCCTTGGCTACCATGGCACTGAACTCCCCTAGTTGTTCTTCTGTGATCACACTTTATTTTCTTTAGCTGTTCCTCCTTCCACTTCCTAAAATGTAGGCAATTCCTAAGGCTGTCTTGAACCCTCCCCTTTTTCTTTATTCTTGCATCTACTTCAAGGGTTTCTGAACAATGGATCCCACATCTTTAGCCTTTTCTCCAAGGTCTAGACCTGAGGCTCCAGCTGTTTGAAAAATTCAGCTTGTGCAAAGCTAACTTCAACACCTACTCTCCACACCAAACCTGATCCTCCCTGTAATATTCAGTGCAAAGAGTCATCCTGTTCTCTCTGTAGGGATCCCATGCTTCCTTAACACCTCTTGCCTACATCTTCACAGAAGTACCTTCGGGGTCTCCGGATCGATAGTCTAATCCTACTTCAGTGTAACCTAGTAACTGATTCCAAAGTATTCGTAAGGTCAGCTCAGATGATTTCCCTCTCCTCTGCAAAGGAACTTTAAGGGGAGTCCATTGCCTATTAACTCAAATTGGGCTTTCAAAAAACCCTTTTATGAGCTGGTATCAACTGACCTTTCAGGTCAAATTAATCTATCTCATTTTCTTTTGACATGTCTACACTTCTCTAATTCTGTACTTTTTCCTAATACTCTTCCTTTTTCTAGAAAGCCTCCCTCATTTCTGTTAAGACCTGTCAAAAATAAAATCAGATCAAAGTAAAATGTTAAGAGTTTACTGCGCATACAAAAGAAGTCGCAAACTGGTAGACTTCAGATAGAAAGTGGCAAGAAGCTCAGAGGCATGTCCTTACAGGATGGCTTATAACACGAGAATAGGAAGTTGTTCAACCTTTACAATGATTGATTATTACAATAGGGGTTTCCAGACAGTAGGAGATTGGTTAAAAGTGATTATCTTATAGCATTTTAGGAAGACAATTTAAATTTCATTTATGATTATCAGAGGCATTTACAAGAAATAACCTAAATTGAATTTCATTTACATTCATGAAATAAGCTAGACTAAGTTTCCCTTTCATGGCCTAATTGGTTTTGTCTGCTCAGGGGATTTTTTTTTTTTAATATTTATTTATTTGGCTGCTCTGGGTCTTAGTTGCGGCACTCGGGATCTTCGTTGCCACATGTGGAATCTTTAGTTGCGGCATACAAAACCTTAGTTGTGGCATGTGGGATCTAGTTCCCTGACCAGGGATCGAACCCCTGGCCCCCTGCATCAGGAGTGCAGTCTTAGCCACTGGACCACCAGAGAAGTCCCTGCTCGGGGGATTTTTAAGGCTGATCTCCACTTTTGGTCATACTCTCAGCAAGTTCTTGTTCCTGTATATGTTCTAGTATAGGGTTACTCTTGGGTACCACTGTTGACATTGGTAGGATGGATTGGTTTTTTGTTTGTTTGTTTGTTTGTTGGACGCACCACGAGGCTTGCAGGATCTCAGTTCCCTGACCAGGGATTGAACTCGGGTCCTGGCAGTGAAAGCGCCAAGTCCTAACCACCAGACCGCCAGGGAATTCCTTTCTTTTTTTGGGGGGGTGGATTGTGTGCAGTCACTATTATTGACAGTTGTACAGTCATGGTAGACATGGGTGGTTGGATCATTGAGGTCTTCTAGTTGCCTAATCCTGATGGACATCATTTGATGCGTGAGCAGCTGCTGAAAGGTATTTAAATCTCTTGAGAAGATGCAACACACTAGGGAAATTAATGTGATGACTATGAGAATACCCAAGGACTGAAAAATTCCCTAGGGCAGAGATTCCCAGGAGTCAAGACTTAACTAAAGAAATCAATGGATGAACCGTGTCACCTATTTGGCGAAAGATGAACATCTGACCTTTAAGATCTCTTAAATTTGGGGTAACAATTCCTGATTTATTAACATGGAAACATTTTTCACTAATGACAATACACGCACCTCCCTGTTGGGCAGTTAGGTGCCTAAGACTCTTCTATTTGTAAGACTTCTGAAGCAAGGCTGGAAACCTTGGTATCTAAGGCTTGGAGAGAATTAGCTGTGTCACTGAAGCTTTTTTTTTTTTTTTTTTTTTAAGTTTTAGGGATATATAAAACAGCGTTTTCTAATTTACAGGTGCCAATATGAAGAATTAATGCTCTGACAAAGGAATCCAGCCTTGTGTGTAGTGAGAGGGTTTTGGTGCTTCATGGGTTTCTCTTATGAACTGTTATCTTATGACTAAATGAATCAAGATTGGTGGTTTCATGTGCAGATATTTGTTTTGTTTCTGACTATTGGGAGTTAATAGCTCTAACCCACAATGACCATTCCAGTTTAGGGGAAGTTCCTGATATAGGGTGGTGTTGCATTGGAAATAAAGCCCCACTCCTCGTAGGGACACAGTTAAATTTTGATGGTCTTGGCTTGGGCAGTTTGTGGATTGGTTACCCAAGGTTTCTTCAAGAACCATGAGCAAGCAGTGCTTTGATTACTGAATTTAGATAGAAGGAAGAATTCGCCATGGGATTAGGGATTGGAGAACATCCAGTCAGGGAAATTTTATTGTGGTCATAGTATTGGTAATGAATATAGGTAGAGAATCTTTTAGGGTTTTGTTAAGAAAGTCTAATCCAAACAGTTTCATTACACTATTGGGGAGTGATAAGTCCCAAAGAGGGACAATCTATTTGATTCCTGAAAATATGAAGTGGAAATTTTTCTTTTATTGGAGGATGAATAGGAAATATAATTGGGAAGAACTGGTTAGTTAGGCTTTAGGAATGTGTCCATAATCCGTTGGGTTGATACCAAACTGTTTTGTTAGCAAGATATAACTGTAAGAATACATCAGGTTCTTCATCAATCTGGGTACATATCCAACATTCTACTTAATCAGTCACTGATGCTATGTTTTTGGTACAGTGTCAATTAAGAGGTGTTTATACTTAACATTAGTAAAGGCTTAATAGAATTATTAATAATAAAAGCATGTTAATTTTGGCACCAGTGGTCTTGTTCCATTGACTTGGGAAAGTTGTCTACATCATGTGGTTGTCTGCTTCTGGGGAAAATTTTTCCCTGGTATCCTTAATTTCAAGTCGGCTGTAGGTTGACAGGTCCAAGAGTCTGAGGGAGTTCTTTTTAGTTGAAAGATATGAACCCACGGTTCAACACTCTGTAATGTGACTACTATCTGAGAGGTTAAAAGAACCTGATGGGACTCCATCAAGGCTCAAGTGCAGCTTTGGTTGATGTGTTTTCCTGAATACTGTCACTGGGTTCCAAAGTGTGGGGCAGAAAGTCCTCATCAGGTTGAGGGTCTCTAAAGGCCTCTTTGACCTGCTGGAAATAAGCTGCTAATATTGCACTAGAGCCTTACAGTACTTGGTCATATCAGAGTTCACAAGAGCTGGATGAGCATGTGGGGTTCTATCATGAAGGGCATGGGTCACCCAGTAATGATTTCATCAGGCGTCAACTTATTTTTTTTAACATTTTTATTGGAGTATAATTGCTTTACAATGGTGTGTTAGTTTCTGCTTTATAACAAAGTGAATCAGCTATACCTATACATATATCCCTATATCTCCTCCCTCTTGCGTCTCCCTCCCACCCTCCCTATCCACCCCTCTAGGTGGTCACAAAGCACCAAGCTGATCTCCCTGTGCTATGAGGTTGCTTCCCACTAGCTATCTATATTACATTTGTTAGTATATATAAGTCCATCAGGCGTCAACTTATATTTTCCAAAAGGTGTTGATCTTATTGTCATAAGAGTTAAAGGTAACGCTTTAGGCCGAGGTAATCCTGTGGTCTCAGTTAATTTCATCAATTTTAATTTTAGAATGCTATTGGTGCATTCAACCTTTCCTGAAGATTGAGGATGACAGGGACAGTTGTAGTGCCATTACGTTTGAATAACCTTGTCTAGTTGTTTTATAACTTGTCCAGTAAAGTGAATCCCTCTATCACTTGAAATTAAGTTTGGGGACTTCCCTGGTGGTGCAGTGGTTAAAAAGCTGCCTGCCAACGCAGGGGACAGTGGTTCGAGCCCTGGTCCGGGAAGATCCCACATACCACAGAGCAACTAAGCCCAGGAGCCACAACTACTGAGCCTGTCCTCTAGAGCCCGCAAACCACAACTACTGAGCCCGCGTGCCACAACTACTGAAGCCCGCACACCGAGAGCCCATGCTCCACAAGAGAAGCCCACGCACTGCAACAAAGAGTAGCCCTGCTCGCTGCAACTAGAGAAAGCCCGCACACAGCAACGAAGACCCAATGCAGCGAAAAATAAATAAATAAAATTTAAAAAATAAACTAAGTTTGGGATTCCCTGAAGGGGAAAAACATTTTCTAATAATTTCTTTGCTACAGTGGTGGCATCAGCTTTCCAACATGGAAAAGCTTCTACCCATCTAGAAAACAGACATACTATTATTAAGTACATACCGATGGCCCACAGAAGGAGGCAAATGAATGAAATGCAAATGTAAATGTTCAAATGGTCCAGATGGTGAGGGAGCAGCTCTGGAGCCACTATAATGGACTTACCCAGGTTATGTGATTGGCAGGTTAGACATTAATTAGAGATGTTTCACACCATCTTAGAACAGTTACCCCACCAATACTTTTTCATAATTTGAATCATTTTGTCATTTCCATGGTGAAGTCATAGAGTGCTCGCAAAAGTGGCAACTTGAGGGATTCAGGAAACACCAGGTGGCTACTCAGGGCCTCCCAGTCTTCTTTTTACATCAAATTTTCATCCTACTTGGTGCCACTTTTGTTTTCTAATATAGATACACTTGCTTGTCTGTTAAATAAGTTATCATAAGTGATTTGATTTGGATCAATTTTATGGAGTTAATTCGTTACAGAGTTTTGGTACATTTTGAATCTCTTGAGTTGCAACCTTAGCATAAAAGTCAGCTATCACATTTCCTTGATATTCATGGTCTGATCTGTATAAGCTTCAACTTTTCTGACAGCAACTTGTGAAGGTAGTAATAGTGCAGAGGAGCTCAGCAATCTGAGGTCCATTTTTTATAGGCATGCCATTTGATGTTAGGAATTCCCTCTGTTTCTATAGTATACCAAAATCATGGACTACTCCAAAAGCATACTCTCTATTGGTCATACTTATTTATAGTTTTATCTTTGGCTAACTCACAGGCTTGAGTCAGGCCAACTAACTCTGCAGGTTGTGCTGAATTAAATTGGGGAAGAACTTTCCTTTCTAATAATTCATTTGGGGTAGTAACAACATAAGAGTCTGATATTTTCCTACAGAATTTTTGGCATAGGAGCCATCAACATAGAGTATTAATTCTGGATTGGTTAATGGGGTTTCCTGTAAATCTAATCTAGGAGTCAAATTTTGAGGAACCAATTCAACACAGTTATACGTCTCTCCTTTGTTGGGTAAAGGTAGGAGGGTAGCAGGGTTTAAAGAGTTATAGCAAAGAATGCATAGGTTTGAAGGACACAGGAAGGAGCAGAATCTCATAAGATGTTAGTCTCCTGACTGAGAAATGCTGTGAATGCTCAGTATTTAGTAAACTTTCTACAGCATGAGGAACCTGTAGGTATGAATCATTTCCCTCAAAAAGTTCTGAGGAAGACTCTACAATTTTTTGTTGCTGCAGCTACTGCTTTTTGTTTGCGGTACGCGGGCCTCTCACTGTTGTGGCCTCTCCTGTTGCAGAGCACAGGCTCTGGACGCGCAGGCTCAGCAGCCATGGCTCACGGGCCCAGCCGCTCCGCGGCATGTGGGATCTTCCCGGACCGGGGCACGAACCCGTGTCCCCTGCATCAGCAGGCAGACTCTCAACCACTCCGCCACCAGGGAAGCCCGCAGATACTGCTTTTAAACAATTTGGATATGCCCTGACTGCTGGGTCCAACTGCAGGCTGTAATAGGCTATAGGTCTATTTTTTCCTCCATGTTCTGGAGTGAGGACTCCTAAAGCCAGATTGTTCCATTCATGGATGAACAATACAAAGGGTCTAGTACATTTGGGGGGCAATAATGTGGCAGGATTTTGTAAAGCCCATTTGAGTTCAAAGGTTTCCTTATGTTTTATTTCCCAAGGAAGAGATTCCTGAGTGCTATTTTTAGTTCACAGAGTGGGGACGCCAATAAAGAAAAATACGAGACTCAGGACCTACAATATCCTGCAAGTCCGAGGAATCCTTACAGGTCTAGGATAATTCTGAATGGTATTTATTTACTTTTTTAATATTTACTTATTTATTGATTTGGTTGTGCCGGGTCTTAGTTATAGCAGGTGGGCTCCTTAGTTGAGGGGGCAGGCTCCTTAGTTGTGGCATGCGACCTCTTAGTTGTGGCATGCAAACTCTTAGTTGTGGCATGCATGTGGGATCTAGTTCCCTGAGCGGGGATCAAACCTGGGTGCCCTGTACTGGGACTGCAGAGTCTTAACTACTGCGCCACCAGGGAAGGCCCGAATGGTATTTATTCTTTCTAAAGACAGAAGATTCCTTTTGCAGAGAAGTCATGACCTAGATAACGAACCATCTCTTGTGGTAACTGAAGCTTATCTTGAGGCCTTACAGCCTTTATAAGCCAGTCGTTGTTAACAGATATGTTGAATCGATTCCTACATATTAAATCATCTACATATTAAATCCAGGTAGAATTTCTGAGAAATTGCAGCAGAGTGTTTAAATCCTGATGTTAAATTTGTGAAAAGTGTGGGGGAGCCTCGGTAAATCCCTGATGCATTATCGTCCGACACGACTTGATTTCTCCAAGTAAAAGCAAATAAATATTGACTTACTTTATCCACAGGGATGCTGAAGAAAGAGCTTAAGATCACAACTGTAAAGCATTTGGATTCAGTTGGTATATTTGCCAACAAAGTACTTGGGTTTGGTACCCCTGGAAACGTCAGTATCACAGTGGCTCTTACTTGTGGCTCTAAGGTCTTATACAAATCTCCATCCCCATCTACAGGGTTTCTTTAAAGGCAAGATAGGAGCACTGCAAGAACTGATACAGGGGATAATTAGCCTCTGACTTAATAAATCTTCTATTATAGGGGTGACCCGTTATATGGCTTCAGGCTTTAAGGGGTACTGAGGTGAGTTAGGAAGCAGTTTAGAAGGATCATTCTGAATTTTAATACTTTTTATCCCTGATAAAAAGTATCAGGGATTTCAGAGAGATCTATAACATCTATACTTTTATGGAATTTAGTAGTCTCCTCTGGACAATCAATTTGGGCTTGGAGAACACATAATGCTTCAGTGTCTGATGAGTCTGGAAAGTCTAAGGTTATTTCTCCTGAGGAAAATTTTATTTGGCCTTGTAATTTAGAAAGCAGATCTTTTTCTCCCCCCCAAACAACCAACTTTTTATTGAAGTATAATTGATTTACAATGTTGTGTTAGTTTCAGGTGTACAGCAAAGTTATATATGTATAACTTTTTCAGATTCTTTTAAATTATAGGTTATTTATTACAAGATATTGAATGTAGTTCCCTGTGCCATACAGTAGGTCCTTGTTGTTTATCTATTTATATATAGTAGTGTGTGTCTATTAATTTATTCCTCCCTTCCCCCTTCCCCCTTTGGTAACCATAAGTTTGTTTTCTGTCTGTGAGTCTATTTCTGTTTTGTAAATAAGTTCATTTGTATCATTTTTTTAAAAAAATATTTATTTATTTATTTATTTGGTTGCACCAGGTCTTAGTTGCGGCTCGCAGGCGCCTTAGTTGCAGCATGAGGGCTCCTTAGTTGTGGCACGCATGTGGGATCTAGTTCCCTGACCAGGGATCGAACCCAGGCCCCCTGCATTGCGAGCGCAGAGTCTTATCCACTGCGCCACCAGGGAAGTCCCTGTATCATTTTTTAAGATTCCGCATATAAGTGATATCATACTATATTTGCCTTTCTTTGTCTGACTTACTTCACTTAGTATGATAATCTCTAGGTCCATCCATGTCACTGCAAATGGCATAATTTCATTCTTTCTTATGGCTGAGTAATATTCCATTGGGGTGTGTGTGTGTGTGTGTGTGTGTGTGTGTGTGTGTGTGTGTACATACCACATCTTCTTTATCCATTCATCTGTTGATGACATTTAGGTTGCTTCCATGTCTTGTCTATTATAAATAGTAAATAGCTATAGAAAGCAGGTCTTTACCTAGGAAATTCACAGGGGTAGTACTGCATAATAGAAAAGTATGACTTTCAGAGAAAGAGCCAACAGTTATGGGTTCCAATAAAGGAACTCTTTGAACTTGACTGGAAACTCCCACTACTAAGATATTTTTATTACTCTGAGGAGGTTCTTCATGTATCACGGTGGTTTTAAAGTAAATAGAGTTGGGGGGATGGGGGGAAGGGAGTTCCCTGGTGGCCTAGTGGTTAGGATTTGGGGCCTTCACTGCCATGGCTCAGGTTCAACCCCCGGTGGGGAACTGAGATCCCACCAGCCTCATGGTACAGCCACAAAAAAAAAAAAAAAGAAAGAAAAAGTAGAGTTGCTCTGGTATCTATCAACATGGTAGAAATTTCTCCACTTAAGTTTAGTTTAATTTTCATTCTTGAGTTAAAGGAATTATTGAAAGTAGCTTACTGGGCAATTTCTTGGAGACTTATCATTGTTGACAGTCGTCACAAGAATCTGGGAGTTGAAAACTCTCTTATAGGGCAACTGGATTGCTAAAAGTGGCCTGTTCTTGGACTTCCCTGGCAGTCCAGTGGTTAATACTCCGCGCTTCCAATGCAAGGGGCGCAGGTTCGATCCCTGGTAGGGGAACTAAGGTTCCATATGCTGTGTGGTGCAGCCAAAAAAGAAAAAAAAAAGGGGGCTGTTCTTCCAATGCCCCTTTTGATTACAGTTTTTGCAGGTATCTCTACCAATAGGAGCAAAACTTGGAGTAGGAATGGACCTCTTGAAGTTGGGTCAAGGTTGTTGCAGTCGTAGGGCCATGAATTTATTTTCTTGATAGCAGCCTTTTTCTGTTCTGTTGTTCTTTCAAAATGTTCAGCAAGATGTTGAAGCTCTGGGAGAGAAGTGGCTTCTGATTCTAATTTATGTTCCCCTAACAAACCATTAAGTTCTGGGTTAAGCCCATTAACAAAATGAGCACACAAGGCAAAACCAGTCCCCAGGTCTTTGAGACCACAATATTGTCTAAGTACTACTTCTAAACTAATTCAGAAATCTGCCACTGTTTTTTTTTTTCTAGAACAGGATTTTAATATGGCCCAGTCAATTCTCATAGGGAAAATCTTGGGAACTTCTTCAAGAAGCCGCTGACTTATTTTCTTGCTCTTTTTATTCTGCCTCTGGAGGCATGTTTGTTGGGGACTTCAAAATCTTAGGTAGGGTCTTTCCAATATATTTCTTGAAGCCAATTTTGAGCATTTCCTGGATTCAGTGTTAACAAACTGGTAAAAATCAGGTAGTCCAGGGTCATAGGCACCAAGAATTTTGAAATTCTTCTATAAATTTATCAGTGGTTTGGTCCTTTTTAGGGTCTGGAAAATCATTTACAGTGGTTCAAAGCTTGGCTCAAGACCAGGGTTTAAATTCTACTGATCCCTGGTTCATTAGAGGAACTTATTTTAAAGGACATCTGATATTTAGGGGGTTTGAGGGGAAAGGGTAAAAGATCAAAGGGGTTAGTGGGTTCAGAAATAATCAGATTAAGGAGAATAAAGAGGAGCAGAGCGGTTAGCTGCAGGTCACTCAAGTCATTCATGTCGATCAGAGCTTTGGTCTTAAGTTTTTCATTGGCTCATGGTAATGATTCCTTTAGAAAAGGCTATTTTAGAGTTACTTTGTCTTTTGGAGGCTTCCATACCAATCGAAAATGCATTCCATTGGGTTTTTTAAAATATTTATTTACTTATTTATTTATTATTTATGTATTTTGGCTGCGCTGGGTCTTAGTTGTGGCATGTGGACTCTTAGTTGAGATATGTATATGGAATCAAGTTCCTCTACCAGGGATCGAACCCAGGCCCCCTGTATTGGGAGCGTGGAGAGTTACCCACTGGACCACAAGGGAAGTCCCATGCATTCCATTGTTTTTGAAAGGTTTGGGATCATATCTTTTCAGGGGTACCCCTAAGGTGGACTACCTTATCTAAGTTAAAGTTTCCCCAAAGTGACCACTGTAATTCCAAGTTACCCTATGTAGAGTGCACTCATTTTTCCAAAAAGGGACAAGATCCTGGTCATTAAGTACATATACATAAGAAGCGGGAGCTTTTGAAGGAGGTAGGGAAGGAGATTTAGACCGGTGCAACTAATCTTTGCCTTTATTTATTTATTTTTTGGCAGTGGCACGTGGCTTGTGGGATCTTCATTCCCTGACCAGGGATTGAACCCATGTCCTCAGCAGTGAAAGCACAGAGTTTTAACCACTGGATCACCAGGAAATTCCCTAATCTTTGCCTTTAGATTCCCTAAAAATGACTGTATCTATAAGAGAGTGTGGGAATTTTACTGCTATCTAGAAACCCAGGGAATCATGGGTTTTCTCCCTTTACAGACAGAAGGGTGACCAAAAAGCTGGAAGATGACACCAGTATGAACAATAAAGTCAGAGAGCTCCAGACACAAACAGCAGAGCTTGGATCCAAGAGACTTGCCCTAGAATTCCATGGTCAATGAGAAAGCAGTGAGCACAATGGGCTTGTTAGGTACTGGCACCTGGTTACTCACCGGCCTCAGGGCTTGTCAGGGGATAGTCTTCAGATCCCACTTATGACACAAGAAACTGTGAAAAAATCAGATCAAATTAAAATGTTAAGAGTTTATTGTGCACACAAAAGAACAGTTCACAAACTGGGAGACTTCAGACTGAAAATGGCAAGAAGCTCAAAGGCATGTTTATAGGATGGCTTATAATGTGAGACTGAGGAAGTTGTTTAACTTTTACAACGATTGGTTATTAAACAATGGGGGTTTCCAAATGGCAGGGGATTGATTAAAAGTGATTATCTTAAACCATTTTAGGAAGACACTAAATTTAGGGTATGATTATCTGAGGCATTTGCAAGAAATAACCTAAAGTTAGTTTTGCTAACATTCATGAAGTAAGCTAGATTAAGTTTTGCTTACATGGCTTAACTGGCTTTGTCTGCTTGAGGGATTTTTAGGCCTAGTCTCCATTTTAACAGACCCAATTCAACCTACAAGGCTCTTCCTTACCACCTCAGCCTAAAGTAATTATTTGGTGTTCTCTTTAACCAATGATAATTGGTACAGGATGGGGGAGGGGGGAATCCCAAAGAGAATCCACTTAAAACAGGGACCAAAATTCCACAGTTAAGAAAGATAAAAGGACTGATTGTAGGGAGAGCCAATCTGGGACAAAGCTAAAATGAACAAAAACATACACATACACACCATAATAGATAATAATTATACACAAGTGTCATTACTTTAATATAAAAATATGAAAGACAGGTGTTTACATATGTTGTATAATTTATCCTTCATATATATAAATGCTGTTATTTAAAAATAGGACCAGTTAACAGTGACAATAACAGGACTAATTAAATAATGTATGAGAAATATGTAACAATATCTTTATGCATTTCCTTCCTCTAATACAGCAATTTATTTTTTTAAACAACTGAATATTTAAATTTTATAGGCTATATTATTCTGTATTTTTAAGACATAAAAACATAAGAATTTTTTAAAGGAGAATGTAAATTCAATAGGATTAATTAAACAAACATTGCTATATTTATTAAAAAATAACAATGGCATGTTCCTTTCTGCCTCATGATACAGGATCTTTTCACTCCTTTGGTTTCCTTTTCCAATAATACTTCTCTGAACTGCCAGCTGCCTTTAGGACATCCTTCTTTTCTTTTATGCAGTGGTAAAACTGAATACAGTCAAATGTGAAATTCTCCTTGACTTGCAGTTGTGCTCTTATCAAACCCACATTACACTGATTCATGGTGTCCATCCAATGTGATGACATCAATCTAAATATCCTCTCAATAAAAATATTTGAGGGTGGAATACTTAGGATTTTACTTACTAGCAACAGCAGGTTTGGGGACTTGCAGGAATTAATTTCTAGCTCTCCAAAAATGTCCATCCATTTTTCATCTACAAGCTTATTTTGGTAGACCAGTTGTTTGTCAATCAGGTCCTTTGCATCTATAAATTCATCATAGAGGTTATCCGTGTCTAAAATGTCCATCATCTTTAAACATTCTGAAGCACACTGAATGTCCTTGTAAGTTAAACCTCGCTTTCTCAGGGAAAATGGTTTTAAAGCACAGAGGTAATTTGAACTTGTGAAATCGAAATTGGATTCCAAATGAGTTATTGTTCTAGTAAAGAAGTTGAAAAAATCCTGTTTAATTTGGTTGCCCTTTTTTGGTGACGTTTTTTTCAGTTCTAAAGCAGTTTTCTTTCCAAAAAGTGAGTCATTCTTTCGCTGTGTGAGTTTTTGTCACAACTTACACATAGTATCAAATAACGCAGGTGCAGTTTATCCTTTTCTAGGCTCCTTATGGCCTCTTCAAAGATCACCAAGCAGTTCTGAAGAAAAAGCATATAAATTTCTGTTGTACTGTAATCCTTTTCTCCATTCTCATCTTCAACGTATTTCCAAATTAGAGAAGGACAGTCTTCTTTTCCCACACTTTGAAAACAGGATTCTATAGTAGGCCAACATTTTAACATCTTTCCTATGGCTGGCAACAATGACAGCCATCTTGTTGGCAGCTGTCTAAGGAGTCTCTCTCCTTCCATTTCTATAAAGTCAAAAATCTCATTAAGTGCTTCTACACGCTTTGAAGAAACTGAAAAGTAACCCAAAACCTTCATTATGAAAACCTCAATGTCACAGGAAAGCAAATCACACCCCTTTTTAGCAGTCTTGTGTACAAGCTGTGCAGGACATTTAGCAGGTAAGATTTTCATTGTCTTTGGTAGGAAGTTTATAGACTGAATGGAATTTGCTGAAATTTATATCTGCACTATCTGCTGAATATGCAGATAGGTGAGCAAAGTCTAGTTTGTATTTGGACAGGATATCAACAATCTTTTGTACTTTCTGAGGTTTCATTAAAATCTTCATAGAAATCAAGAAGACAGTTTGAAACTCCATTTTTCAAATAGAGGTATCTGAGAGCTAGGGGAATGCTTTTTATTGCCATGATTCAACACATCACTTGATATACCATAGAAAGCACGATTGCTGGTAAGATCTGACAGGATCAGCTCTATACTGTAAGGGGCCAACACATCCGTGATCAAACTCGTCCCTTTTGTTCGCCCACAAGACATTTTAGTTGCAACCTCTGAATCAGGATATGTAACTTTACTCAGCTTCACAGAGTGATCAAGAGAGCAATAGGACGACGCATGTTCATTTGTATGATATGCCCAAGCTAATTCAGCAGCTGCTGTTTTCCATTGAGCACTGGTGTGTTTTTGGGAGACAAAAACACTTTGTATTGATTCAAAAGTGCTTGCTTGTCTCATCCCGGATTTGTGGGATTCGGTCCCCATATGTGTCTTCACATCCCCTTCTCCACCATGGCCAACCCCGAATTCTTTTCTGCATATTGTGCAGTATGCCCTGTTTGGATTATTTACCTCCCTAATCCAGTAGTAAGTGTCCTTCCATCTGTCATTAAAATAACATAGCCATTTAGTCTTCTTTCTTGGTATTGTCTGGGTCATGCTGGAATTGGTACGGAACTCACTCTCATTTTTATTATCTGAACTCTTAGAAAACATGGTCACAATATTCACAAAGTTAACAATTACACTAGCACTATCTCCATACAGAGAAAACAGTTAATTGGACTGTTAACACTCCTGACTAGAACTTAAGTTGCTCTGAGAGAAGGCTACAATGGATATACTATGTGAACCACACAAATGGTTGCCAGTATCACTGGTCAAGGGAAGGCTCACAATCACCATATTCATTTGTGGTTAAAAGAAGGCAGACTATCATCGTATTCATAAAAAAGGTGTAGTCTTCAGCCTCTTTTTTGGGGGACCATAATATGGGTTTTGTGCCCCTCCTCTCCCCTGCTAATCTTTGCACTCACTGCTGAAAACCAGGGCATTTTTTTTACCCGGGAGGGATTTCTTGGAATATGGGACTTTCAGGGACAGTCCCAATCTAGTATGGTTGGTCACCAAAAATAAAGTTCATTACTCTCCCATTTTCATGAGTGAGAGCCTGTCTAGTATTTTCAGATCTGCTCTTTTGACTTTAGCAAATTAGGTTTAGCTAGACCTTCTGAGAAGTGTAGTCTAAGGTAAATCAGATAAAAATGGTTAACCAAATCGTTCTGATGGTAGTTTTTCTGAAAGTTTTGTCTGGATAAATCTGGCTTACCTTGAACTTTGCAGTACTTGGTACAGCTGTTCCACAGTTTCTTTCTTTAGCTACAAGGAACAGTTCTGAGACTAGCCGGGAAGTCAAGGTTGGCTGTTCCTAATGATTTAGCTGCGCTTGCTTTTGCTATTTCTAATAGGTCAATTTTACCTACAAAGATAACACCAAACACTCATTAATTCTATAGCATACCCCAAAAAGGCTAAGAATGACAAACTAAGGATGCACTTTATTATAAAAGCAAGACAAAGATGCTCACTTATGTTTATAAAATACTCCAGTCTTGTTATGCCAGTAAATGTAAAAAAGCGTAGAGACAGAAAACGCAAAAGAGAAAGGAAAATTAACATCGTTCCTCCCGCAGTCATTAGTTAACTTATTAAAAGCTAAAAGCAAGATTTGTTAAAGCTGCTCAGAGCTGGTAAACTAATGTTGTCCTTAACAGACATTTAAAAGGTTCCATTAAGAACTGCCTGCACTAGATTCCTCCACCCTGAGCCATTTAAAGCCACAATTAATCTTTAATCTCGAGGGGTATGAATGATGTCCATTCAAAAATAGCCTATGGATTGTGATTGTATAGTTTTGTCTGCTAATCAGATAATACCGCCCCCACGGGCCTCCCTGGTGGTGCAATGGTTGACAATCCGCCTACCAGTGCAGGGGACACGGGTTCGATCCCTGGTCCGGGAAGATCCCACATGCCACGGAGCAACTAAGCCTATGTGTCACAACTACTGAGCCTGCGCTCTAAAGTCCGCGAGCCACAACTACTGAAGCCCGCGCGCCTAGAGCCCATGCTCCGCAACAAGAGAAGCCACCGCAATGAGAAGCCCGAGCACCCCAACGAAGAGTAGCTCCCGCTCGCTGCAACTAGAGAAAGCAGATCCCACATGCCACGGAGCAACTAAGCCTATGTGTCACAACTACTGAGCCTGCGCTCTAAAGTCCGCGAGCCACAACTACTGAAGCCCGCGCGCCTAGAGCCCATGCTCCGCAACAAGAGAAGCCACCGCAATGAGAAGCCCGCGCACCCCAACGAAGAGTAGCTCCCGCTCGACGCAACTAGAGAAAGCCCACTCGCAGCAACGAAGACGCAACGCAGCCAGAAACAATAAATAAATAAAATAATAAAATAAATTAATTTTAAAAAAAGAAATAATACCGCCCCCAACCCAAAGCTACAGAGATTTCATACATCAAAAGAAATCAAAGAAATTAAATGACACAACAACCTTGGTTCCCTAGCCTACTCATATACTGTCGCCCTACATGTAAAAAGAGGTGAACCTGTGCGCCTCTCTTAAGCACAAATAACCCACCCATCTTTCGTACTTACAGGAAACGGGGTTCTGCTCTGCGACCTCTTCCCGGATCTCTCCCTCCAAGTGCTGTGTTCTTTCGGGTACACCACAGGGTTAAAGCCCTAGTACTGTCACCCCGCGTGTTCGAGAAGGCCCTTCTGTAATACGACCTTCCCCGAGAGCGGCACTTCCTGCGGGATCGCGACCCGCTCCGCGAGGAAGACTGTGAGTGGCGCCCGTACTTTCTCTGGTGGCGCCTTCCGGACCGAGACCGTGACCTGCTCCTTCTCCCGGGCAGGATCTGACTCCTGGACCACGACCGACTCCAGCGAGACGCTGGAACAGGAACGAGAGCGTCTGGAAGAGCGGGCGAGCCCGGCCACAAGTTCGTTCACGTAGCTAAGACATCGTTGCTGCCGGCTCTGAAAAGGATCACTTCCCCAAAACCCAGAGTATCTCCTAAACCTAATCCTATCCCCCGACGATTTTCCCTGGGAGGGGATGTCTGGTATCTGGAGACATTTTTGGTCGTCACAACTGGGGGAAAGAAGGGGATGCAGATAAACACCCTACAGCGCACAGGACTGCTCCCCCCAAAAAACAGAATTATCTGGCCCAAAATGTCAGTAGTGCCTAGGCTGAGAAACCCTACCTTAACGCAAACGGAAAAAAAAAGGTCAAGTCTCAGAAAAGGGTCACCGCGCCGGGACCCTCTGGGTCGCCCAAGTAGCCCGCTTCCAAAACCGGGAGGTCCCCGCCTCCTGGGAATGACCCCGCCACTCACGGAGGCGAAGCTACGGCGAGGACGGGGCCAGGCTCTGAGAAAATGAACGGGACTTTAAAACCCCGATTAGTGCTGTGGGGCCGCGAACCCGGACCTACCTTTTGCACCACAAGGGACCCATGCCTGAGATAACTGTGTGAGCGACCCCAGCACTATAAAATTTACCACCTCACTGAAGACGGATACAGAGCCCCAACAAACGCCTTCTTTCGAAAGCTTAGGAGAAAGAACAACTCACACCTACCCTTGAACGCCAGACCCAAGCGTCACTTCCGACGTACACATGTGAACTGAGCGCTGCGGAAAGTCCCCACAGCTGGCCCGCGGAAAGTCCCCACAGCTGGCCCGCGGAGAATGCGCAGAGACGTCGGCGCGGTGGGCGTGGCTCTCTCTGGCCCTCCCTCAGCGAGTCCTACTCTCTCCTCGCGCCGCTCTCTCCGCCCCTTCTCCGCATGCGCAACCGAGCTCCTGGGGCGGTGCTGCTCAATCCGGGTATCCGGCGGCCTGTGGCTGTTTTGTTTTCTTGGCTGGAACTGGGAAAGTGAGGCGGCCCGGGGCGGCGCGACACCGGGCTCTGGACCGACTGCACGCGCGGGGCTGGACGTAAGTGCCAGGCAGGAGTGGGGGAAGGGGAGGAACTGCCGCAGGCCGGATGAGGCCGGGACCCGGGAGTGTCTGCCTGGCTGATGCTGCCTGAGTCGTTGGGTCCACCCTCTGGGAAGCTGCAGGCTCAGGCTGTGCCTTGCTGGACCCTTCCTGGCCACTTCCTGCTGATTCGTGGCCGGCCGGCGGCGGGAGAGGACGACCGCCTCCGCACTCCGGACAGCGCCCTTCGCGGCACGTCACAGGATCCCTGAAACTCAGCATGCCCCCCAACTTTAGAGCTGCAGAAACTGACACCCCGGAAGGAGTGTAAGCCGGCTGGTTCCCTGGGCGAGGGAGATGGCCGAGCCACAAGAGCTAGAACTAGTTTCCACATCTTCCCAGTCGCAGGCCACTCTGCACCTTAGACCCCCAGAATCTGGAGGGCGGAGTTTGGGCACGAGTTGTGCGGGTAATAAACCAAAGAAAAACGGATTCGGGGCGGCGTCATTGGGGTGAACCGAAAACAACATACTGGCTTGCCGTTCCTCCCAGGGAAGAATAAAACGAGTGAATTTTCAGAATTGGACTTGTCCTAAAGTCATATTAGCACTGGGTATAATCACAGTTTTAAATTTAATTTTTAAAAGGGAGTTTCCAACTGGATTCATTGCTCTTGTTTAGGATGTTTTTGAACAACCATGGTTGCTGGCTACAGAGTAGCTTAATGGACAGGTTAAGATTCACTGTAGGAGTTTGGATGTTTGCTTGATTATTAACAATTTACACTTAATGCAGGCTTTTTCATATTCTGAAATAGAGATCCTATGGATGTGTATCAGACCAGGTTTGTATGGCCCAGCTCTAAGGAATGTTTTATGTAAATGTCGTCTATGGTAATTTATCCATGGTAATATAGCAGTGCGTTTTCTTTCTTTCCTTCCTTCTTTCTTTAATTTCTTCCTTCCTTTCTTTTTTTTTCTTTCTTTCCTTCTTTCTTTTTTTATGGTCTGAATTAATATTGACTTCAATTTTGTGCTTTCTTTTGGCTGGGAAACGTGTTAGAATCAGAGATAGAGCTTACTAAGATGAAATGGGTGTTCTTTACATAGAAATGACGCCAACAGACAGCCACGGAGAAGGAAAAAATAAAGAAGTGAAGGGACGTGAGGCGGGTGCAGTGTTTAATTTCTTAATCTGAGTGTGAAGAAACATGTTCTATGACAAAATGTGTAAATTGCTAAGAGAAATATTTTTCATCTGAGCCCATGCTTTAACTCAGAACTAAAGTTTTATCACTTGTCTCTTTGGCTATGCTAGTGCTGCTGGACTGTAAATATCTAAGTCACATAATAACTTAGTTTGGAATTAAAATTAATAATCAGTGTAAAATTTTTTCAATATTTGGGTGCCCACTTTTGTTTATATTGCTTAAAATATACCAAAACCATCTTTTAAATTAAAAAAAAAACTTAAATGAGTCCACATTTTGTTTTCCAAAGTTATGTGGAAATTTATCAAAAGCTAAATCAAATATTCTGAAGTATATGTAGCCAGATAAAGTATTTGTAACTTCACTTTTATTAAATTATTCCTTAACTGTTAATTATTTTCTAGAAACATAAGTCAGGTTTGAAGCAAGTCAATAGAAGTACTTTAGTTGGTTTTGTTTGTTTGTTTTTTCAAGTGACCTGAAAAAAATGTCTGGATTTCTAGAAGGCTTGAGATGCTCAGAATGCATTGATTGGGGGGAAAAGCGCAATACTATTGCTTCCATTGCTGCTGGTATCCTAGTAAGTGTCCTTGATAATTTGGGCCTTCTTTATTTTGGTGTGTTTGTTTCTATGTATTTAAAGCTCTGTGTGATGTCTTTAAGTAAGTGCTATATATTTTATCTTTGACTACTGAATTTTTAAAAATAAGTGTTGATATTTTGTTTTATTTATGAGAGGGTTTAGTTATTCCACTTAAAGAGTTGACATGGCTTGAAATTTGATTAGATTATTTTACTTTAACTGCATGAAAAAAATTGTATAGTAAGACAGTGTACTTTATACACTTACTCATAGCATGGATTATGCTTCTACTTAATGAGTACATTAAGTTACTAAGAAGTGTTTAAGAAACAATCAAGTCAAAACCATTCAAGAGATATGATTGCGTTTCTCCATGATCCAGCGTTATCTTTCTTCTCAATCTCATTAGAAAATAGAAAGAAAGAACTCATAAAAATATATTGCTTAGAAGTAATTTATAGTATAAAATTCTTATTTACATTACAGATCCTTCAAGGTATCTGATGTTTGTTTTGTCCTCTAATGTTGTTATATGCTCTAAAGAGTGAATTTTAAACAAACAAAACTCTTAAGTTTAAATATGTCCTCTTTGCCTAGTCTCTGACAGTTATAATCTATGAAAAATAATTATCCTATATTTTTACGAAGTAATGTCAAAATATAAAACTACTGTAGAAATTCTGCTCTTAAAAAAAAAAGCTTTGAATTTTAGTCTATGAAAATATCTTGAATACATTGAGCTAAGGGTGAAAAAAAACAGTGAAAGAGTACTTGAACTAGCTAGTAAAAAAGTCATTAATGGAGTATGGATCTGTCTGTAACCTGATAAAAATAATTTGATTAGCCTAAAATAGTTATTTTAAAATAATTCCCTGAAGATGGCAATTCTGAGAGTGAACTAGGTCAGGGTTGCAACTGGGGATAGAGAAGGGGGTTACTTTCCAAACTTTCTAAGCTACTTGTCAGTATTTGCTTAATATCATCTTATTAAGTTTCTGCTCAGGTGATAAAAAATATTTGTGCAGTTTTTTTTTTTTTTTAGAAGATGTTGGGGGTAGGAGTTTATTATTTATTTATTTATTTATTTATTTTTGCTGTGTTGGGTCTTAGTTTCTGTGCAAGG
>NC_041216.1:15232470-15247843 GCF_002837175.3 Physeter macrocephalus | reverse complement strand
TTTTTTTTTTTTAGAAGATGTTGGGGGTAGGAGTTTATTAATTAATTAATTATTTATTTATTTTTGCTGTGTTGGGTCTTAGTTTCTGTGCAAGGGCTTTCTCCAGTTGTGGCAAGCGGGGGCCACTCTTCATCGCGGTGCGCGGGCCTCTCACTTTCGCGGCCTCTCCTGTTGCGGAGCACAGGCTCCAGACACGCAGGCTCAGCAGTTGTGGCTCACGGGCCTAGTTGCTCTGCGGCATGTGGGATCTTCCCATACCAGGGCTCGAACCCGTGTCCCCTGCATTGGCAGGCAGATTCTCAACCACTGCGCCACCAGGGAAGCCCTATTTTTGCAGTTTTAATGTTTTTCCATTATATGTTTGCCCTTGATAGTGTCCAGAACCAAATGCAATTAAGATAAATTATAATTTGGTATTTAAATTGAATTTAGCATAATCTCTGAAACCATCTGTAGACTGCACTATAATTCATCAAAAGGGAAAGCAGTACTGCATAGCCATTGTTTATTTCACAACACCAAGAGGCTAGCTAAAATTCTATCAACAATTATTATTCCCTATATTATTTTGAATACTTTTTTTTTCATTTTCAATAATATCTTCCTGGAGGCTTATAATATATCGGTAACAGGCCACTCCTCCTGTCAGCTGGAGTCTGAATCACTTTTTTCATTTCTCCTCCCATGAAATATTATGACTTCTAGTTCACAAAATTAGATTACAGACTTTAATATGACAACATAAAATAATGACTAAAGTAGACTTAGAAAAGAAGTGTTAATAAATAATAATTGCTGTGGGACTTTAGGGTATCTAATCTTTCATCAGACATTAAGCCATATACTAATTTTATGCAAGAAACTGCTGGAACATTTAAGAAAATTTTGGACTTTATTAGAAGGGATCTGTTCACTTAGATTCTTTGCTTGATTCCTTGCTTTCTTTGCTGGAAAGCAAGATTCCTTGCTTTCTTTTTATCCCGTAAGATATGAAATAACTGTAATTTCTCCTTTTTGTGGTTTGTTTGTTTTAGTTTTTTACAGGCTGGTGGATTATCATAGATGCAGCTGTCATTTATCCCCGCATGGAAGAGTTCAACCACTCCTACCATGCCTGTGGTGTTATAGCAACCATAGCCTTCCTAATGTAAGTGTCATTGTTAGTGACATGACTTACAGATTGTCACAAAAGAAAAATGTTTTACATACAGTTGAGTAGAGTTAGATTTTTTAAGTGTTACGAAATTAACATATGGGACATGGTTTAAAAGTCAAATCATAGAGAAGGACTGATGAAGAAAAGCAGCAGGCTTCTTTTCTATTCTTCCTTCCACCTCTCCTCTTCCACTTCTGTCTCCCAGCTTCTCTCAGCTATCCTTTTATTTCTAGGCTGCCAGTGTTTATAACTTTACTTTCACATCAGAAACCATATACTTTGTCTAAGAGTTTGTTTATTAATTCATCCAACAAATATTTATTAAGCTTTTTTATTCCCAGGCTCTGCTCTAGGTACAGTAAATACAGTATATAAAACAGGAAAATCCATGCCTTTATGGAATTTATACCTTAATGAGTGAGGCAGATTGTAACTAAAGAGAAATAAATTAAATATATAGCATGTAAGATAATGATAAGTGCTAGAGAGAAAAAGCAGAGGGGGGAGATATGAGATGTCAGCAGGGGGTGCAGAAATTTTAAATAGAGTCAAGGAAGGCCTTACTGGAAGGTGATTTTTAAGTACAGATTTGAAGAAGTGAAGGACCCGATCATGGAGATACGTAAGAGAGGATCATTCCAGACAGACGGAAGAGCAAGCACAAAGGCTGTATGGCAAGGGGACCAGCATGGCTGGAGTAAAGGGTCAAGGTCATAAAAGCCAGAGAAGACTGCGGAACTGTCCAGACTGAGGAGGCTAAAGAGACAGGAGAACAAAATGTCCCTAATGGTTCTGGACCGGATCCTTTTACTATTTAGAGCATTATTGGGACAACCGGGGAACTTGAATGAGGTCTGATGGTTAGCTAATGGGAATGGATCATTGTTAATTTCCCAGTCTTGATGGTTGTATTGTTCAGTAGAACTGTCTCATTTAAATGAAATACATACAGATTTCTGGGGTTATGGGTCATCATGTTGGCAAGTTTCAAATGTTTCAGGAAAACAAATTTATTTGAACTATACTTGGGACTTTTCTATAAGTTTGAGATATGTATAAAACCAGTAATACCAGAGAACAAAAAGAGGTTGTTCATTCGAGGATGTGCCTAGTGGTGAAGACTGACGAGGCAGGGTCATGGCTGTCCCACAGAGAGCTGTGAAGTGTATTCAGGTGGCTCAGCAAGGAAAAAGAAGAGCCAGTAGCCACTAGCCCAAGAACATCTGCATTGTTTAAAAATATGAAACTCGTTTTAAAATGTATTTGTTTTATGTACCAAATAACTTAAAAGAGATCACTGAAAATAATTAAGAGTATTTTGATCATTCTTCTTAAAAATTAGATTTGAATGAATAAATTGACTTATGTTGTTGTGAAAAAATTAGGGTTCATGTATTCAGCACCTACTATGTGCCAATCCCTGTGCTAGGCACTGAGACTAAAAGTGAGAAATAAGATAGACACAGCCCCTGTGTCTTTCTAGCAGTAGACGCTCACACATACACAGTTAAATGGAGATACACACACACACACACACACACACACACACACACACACACACACACACACACACAGTTTTCTAACTTCTTAACTTGATGTATTGTGAACAGTTTCCCATGATATTTTAAAATTTTCACAGGATACTTCTAAAGAAAGCAAGGCTATCTCAATTTAGTATTCTGTGAAAGTCAGCAAAAGACTCTTATGTCTGGAACGTGTAACGGGGATTGAAAAAACAAGATTTTACCACTTGCATCTCTTGTTGAGTATGTCTGATGTGTACAAATGGAAAACTAGATAGGACCAAGCTAAAGATCCTTCCCATCTTAGCAAGATATAATTTTGAGAATTTCACTCTCAAATTTTAACAAGTATCAGAATCACCTGAAGGATTTGTTAAAATTCAGATTGCTGGGGCCCATACCCAGAGTTTCTGCTTCAATAAACTTGGGGTGGAGCCGGGGAATTTTCTTTCTAAAGAATTCCCAGGTGATGCTGATTCTGCTGGTCTGGGGACTGTGGCCACTGCTTTACAGGATATCTGGTTGAGGGGACTTGCCCAAGGTGTATAAACCCATTACTCAAGACTTATGAAGACTTACCTTAAATTTGGAGAACTCTAGCTTATTGTACCTGATAATTTGATGTCATGGATAATTTCCTGTTAAGAGTCAGAGACCCTGATCTTTTGGTTTTATTGTATTCACACAGGATTAATGCAGTATCGAATGGACAAGTGCGAGGTGATAGTTACAGTGAAGGTTGCCTGGGTCAAACAGGTAAATAGGTGCAAACAACATCTTACTATATACCCTTAACATGAGAATTATACATGGAAGGGCCACTTGTCTGACTCCTTCAGATCAGAGAGAGGTTATAGGTTCCAAGGAGAGGTTATAGGTTCCAAGGCCTAAGGTAAAAGTCGCATTTGATCAAAGATTGCCGAATAGTATTTTTAAATATATGCACAGTTTTGAATATATAACCCTGTGCAATAATATGTGGATATAAATGTATACAGAGTATGGTAAAGAACAGTATATAATAAAGAATACATGTGCAAAATAGAGTTTCTGCTACTTGAGGCTGTACCGGGACTTCCCTGATGGTCCAGTGGTTAAGACTTTGCGCTCCCAATGCAGGGGGCCTGGGTTGGATCCCTGGTCAGGGAACTAGAGCCCACATGCCACAACTAAAGATCCCGCATGTTGCAACAAAGATCCCACACACAGCAATGAAGATTCCGCATGCCGCAACTAAGACCCAGTGCAGCCAAATTAATTAATTATTTTTTTTTTTTTTTAAAAGAAGCTATACCATATAAATTATTTTCTTCCCTTTTTTGCCAACCTTACTTGATTGAATTAGCATTTTGAAATGGCTTAGAGTCATAGTTTTTTGGTGTGCTTTAAAATACACAACATAAAATTTACCATCTTAACTATTCTTAAGTATACAGTTCAGTAGTAGGTGCATTCATTTTTGTTGTTCAGCTCTTTTAATCTTGCAAAACTGAATAGAATAATAAGAATTTTAGTGCTTAGATTCACCCAGGCCTGCCCTGCTCAACTAAGGAACTCATATCCCCTGAACCCCATGGCCATGTACCCAAGGTAGGCAGAATACAGGATACGTGTAGCACAGCTTCCTATAGGGTCCAGTTTAGTCAAAGATTTGAGGGGACAGATATTTATTGAGCAGTTTAAATGGTAAACTTAAAATATTACATCCATACAAAAATAAACCTGGATATAGGCAAATTTCAGGTGACTTTTTTTTTCTTTCCCTAATGAAACAGGAGAAACTGCAGTAGTCAGCTCTGGTCTATGCTTTCAGACTCTCCTTTGGTTCACTCTCTTTGTAGATCAACTTAAGTAGAAAAGATACAGAAATACTGACGTACCACAACCTTGTAAACTCTATAAACAAAGAGATGAACGTTAGCAGTTAGTATTGGTAATAATAAGCCAATAATAGCTCAAGCTAAGACTAGATAGAATATGGCAATCACATCCATAAGTAAAATTTGTTAGCACAGCTTTGGGGGTCCAGAGCTAGTTGTATTTGGTTTAGTATCTCATCTATGAGTAACAGCTTATTATTTCAGAACTATTTTATGTTTTGGGTATGAAATCAGAAATTTATGTGTAACATTCTATTTGCTGTGCTTTATTGAGCAGGGCAGTGTTTTTATTAAAATGTATTTGTGCTAATTAAACAAACTCATCTCAGAATTCATTTTAGGCCATCTAATGACTCCATTTATTTCATATCAAATCTTCATAAGTATTGTATAATGTGATTTATAAGTTGGTTGTCTTTCTCTGTTAACATAATTTTAATGCAGCTTAGTCCTAAGTGCCAGCCACACTAAATTTGAATTTGCTTTGCTGCCTGACTTGCCTGAAAGGGAAATACGGTAGTGTTTAGGTTCACATATCACTGAATATGAATTTTTTGTTAAGTATACCTATGTTATTGTTTGAAAGTTCTCTTGGAGGGCTTTAAACTTGAGCACAATTTCTAAAAATACTTGGAGAATGAGCTTCTAAATATGGTGAAACATATTTCGTGAGATTTATATAGGAAGGGAGAGTAAAGTTTTTCTCAGTGTCATAGTTGGGGAAGGTAAGCATAGGCACTTAGAATATACAGACCAACCAACCAACAAGAAAAGGGCCAACGTCCACACGGATAATACTTAGCACATTTTTCACTGTTCTTGCTTTAGACTTTAATGGCAACTACACAGTTTTTTCTCTTTGGGTTTTTGTCTTCTTTTTGAAAAGTTAATTGAACTGACTGCTGCCATTTGAGAAACAATTCTGGTAAAATATTATTTTCCTTAAGGTGCTCGCATTTGGCTGTTCATTGGTTTCATGTTGGCCTTTGGCTCTCTGATCGCATCTATGTGGATTCTTTTTGGAGGGTATGTTGCTAAAGGTAAGAGAAAACGCAGTTTTTATTTTACTTCAATGGAATACTGAAATTTTGTGTTAAAGTTGGGTTTTTTCTAGAATAAAGCTTTTTTCATACTAGCAAGGCATTTGTGCCTGGGAACTCTCCTCCCCCATCTGTATTTGTTTTGTTTGTTTGCGCTGTTTTTAGTGTGCCTTTCTTCTGTATTTTCTAATCTAGAGCCTGGAAGGAATGGGACACAGCTCTGTACCTTGTTTCTCTTCGGCTTCCCAAAACCTCAAAAGCAGAACACATATGTTGTCCAGCTATTTGGCAAGTTTTGACTTGCTGAATAATATCCAGGCAAAGCTCTAACATCCTAGAATTGAAATTTGTTGAGCTAAGCCTCCGTGATAATATGATAGCATCTTTTAGACAGAAAAGCAAATTAACACTTAAGCTGTATCTGCAATATAAGGCCAGTTTAAGGCAAGCTAGGAAAAGACCTGCTTTTGGGTCCCTGGCTGAAATTTTGCCTTGAGAGACCCCAGAAAAACATGAAATCCATTTAATGTTCTGGGTAAAATTGATCATGCTTATCATAGTAAAAATATAATATTAATGATTTGCCAAACTAGACCAGCAGAGATCTAAGCTAGCTCATATTTTAACATTTTATTTCTTTGAATAAAATGTAATTCTTGGATTGAAATCATTGGTTTCCTGATTTTTTATTAAAATTGTTTTAATCTTACAGATAGGAATGATAGACAATTTTAAATATTTATATTTTTTCTTTATATAATTTATTATAAAACCATGTTACTAAAAATGTAGAAAAGAAAAAGAAAAACTATAATAATCTTTCTACTCTTAAATATTTTGGTATATTTTCTTTGGTATCTTGCGTTTTTTAAGTAGTTATAATCATAGTATAAATATAATTTTGAACCTAGCCTTTTGCATTTAATATGATAGCATAAGTAGTTTTCTTGCTGCTATAAAATCTATCACCATCATATTTTAGAAACAAAAATGTTACTTTTTTATCATGTGAAGTGCATAATTCTTGTTCATTGTAGAAAACTGAGAATATAAAAGAGCTCAAAGAGGAAAATAAAATTACTGATAATTCTTCTTTCCTAGATACAACTATTAATACAGAGCCCCTTTTTGTAGGAATGTGTTCATCTCATAGACTTTTAAGTTATTTTCCTAAAGGCTTCTGAAGCCAGGTTATGCTTTGAGAATTATTAGCAGCAGATCTGGAATTTTATAAAGTTGCCTTTATATAGGAACTTTATGAGTCATTCTAGTGTTAATAGTTATTAATGTGGAATATTTAATGTGGCCTTGTAGTAGAGAAGGCCTATACAAACCAATGGCTATGGTAATCAGATTAATTTAAAACTATTATGAGAAAAAGTTGCTATTCATCTATTCATCATGCCTCAGTTTGTCAATTAGTCAGTGATGATTAACAGTTCCAATAGTAGAAATTCATGAGAATTTCAACTTCAGTCGAGGATAAAATGGGGACAAAATGGTCCTCTGGCAGTCTTGCCCATCTTAGTTAGGGGCTGCTTTCTCCATCCAGGTGTTTAAGCCCAAAACCTGGGTGGTTAAGGCCTGTCAAGGATGACACCTCTTTCTCTCACATCCCACACACCCCAGTCCATCAGCAAATCATGTTGATTCTGGCTATTTAAAAAAGTGGTCTTGCATCTTACCACTTTTTACCTTCTCCATGGCTCCCACCCTGGTTCAATCCATTGTAGTCCCTGGCCTGATTTCCTAAAATAGCTGCCTCACTGGTTTCTGTTTCTCCCCTTCCCCCCTTTAGTCTACTGTCAGCACAGCAACCAGAAGGATCCTATTGAAATGTGTCAGCTCAGGTCACTTTTCTGCTCAAAACCCTCCAATGGCTTTTCCTCTCACCCAGAGTGAAAATCAAAGTCCTCACCATTACTGCGAGGCTCTAGAGGATCTGCACCTCCCAGCCTGCCCCTTGTACTTCTCTGATCTGTCTCCTGCTTTTCTCTCTTTGGCCCACGTGACCATTCCTCTAATGTACCAGCCCACTCCCACCCCAGGGCTCTTGCACTTGTTGTTCTGCTGCTTCTGCATGGCTCCTGCCCCCACTTCCTTCTTCGTGTCCTTATGCCAGTGTCACCTTCTCATGTGGTTTTTCTGGCCACCTGCATAAAATATCATCACTCACTACATTTCCTGTACCTTTCCTGCTTTTTCTCCTTATTTATTCTTGGTATTCTCTAGCTCCGTGAAGTCAAACGCTTTGCCTGTTTTATGTACTGCAGTATCCTCAGCACATTGAACAGTGCTGGCACATAATATGTACTCAGTATTTGTTAAATAAATGAAGGAGGCTACCAGCGCTACACTCTGTCATATGTATTATGTCATTTAATGCCCACACCAACCATAGTTACCAGAAAAATCAATTATGTTAGTCAGGAAAACTGATATTCACCAGTTTATCAGAAACAATGTGTTGAGATCATAAACCTCTAAATATTACAATTACTTTTACAGAAAAGGCCATAGTATACCCTGGAATTGCTGTATTTTTCCAAAATGCCTTCATCTTTTTTGGGTAAGTTTGTTTTGCATTCTTCATCCTATCTTTTTTTAAAATAATGGTTTATTTTATGTCATTTACTATATTTAGTTGCTTAATTTCCCCCTGTCTAATGCCCCTTCCCCATGTTAATGTCATAAAATATGAAGAATGAGACTGAGAAAGATATTTTTACTACATGGGTTGGCTTGCTGCCCACCTTGGGAACATACATCGATTTTTTAAATTGCCACCACCTCCCCTTTAATGAAGAACTGTGATTTGTGTAGATTTAGTTACATAACACTGGCACTGTTCATTTAAAATCTGTATCTCTAACAGTTGCTTTTAATGAAAGCCTGCTTAAAATCATTTCTTCTTAAAATTTTGTTTCTGAATGCATTTTATGGTTCTTACTATCCTTGGTGTCACTAGAATTTGTGACATTTGAGGGGTAGAGGAAAAGCCTTGACATTTTTTTATCCTTCTGATGCAATGACAAATTAAAAGATTGCTAAGAGCTTAATACTTTTTTTTTTTAATCAATCAGTATGCACTTTATTTCAAGCCAAAGTTTTACATTAAGACCAACAATCTGACTGAATGTGGGCAAACTGCTGATTCACATGTGAGAAATTACATGGTTTCTATTTAGGTTCTGAAAAAGTAGCTTGACAAAAGACTTTATTTAACCTGAAACCCGCCTGAAGGCGTTTTTAAGTGTATCCTAAGGGTGTTGACAGAGAAAATATACAGTGTTATGGACATATACACAACTCAGGACCACAGTATGGTGAACAGTTAATGTTCATCTCTTCTCTAAAGGTAGTGAAAAATATTAAGTCATCAAATAAATGCTTAGAATTAGCAAGGAACAGTTAAAAATGACCAGGATCCAAACAGGTTATTTATATCATATTTATATATAAAGAAGTGACAACACTAAAAAACACATTGAAAACCAGTGTTTTAAACTCTGAATGTGGGATTTAAAAATATTTCATTAACTTGAGACTGCAATAATATTTTTAACCAAATAGCATCTGACTGGCAATTCTGATATAATTTACAGCTGTAATATTCCTAAAAGGAATATCTACATACTATGGCCTATCAAATATAATCTGCATTTTGCATATCAATACAAAAATTCATCCATTTGTACACTTTATTTTTATATATTTTAAAAATTAGATTTCATTGCTAAGTGAATTTAGAATTCAAACTAAATTTGGAAACAATATAATGAATGCTCTTCTTAACTTTCTCCCCATTCTTTTTTTTTTTTAAACACTGGAAGCAAATGATTATGAAAATGAGACCGCAACTTAAGGCATTTTAAAAAGAAAAATAATTAGGTGCCATTTGGCAATTTATTCTAAAAGCATATTTTGTCCCACTTTTTTCACTAACGAGACTAAAACACCAACCTATTTTCATAAATATAACTACAGTAATCACAACACAAAAAAGGGCTGTCAGCATTGCTTAGATATTTAAAACAAGGGTAAGACTTTCCCCACTCATCTAAAAGAAAAATACTTTTAATTACCAGTTTATAAACATCAGATTCACTGGCCATGTTAAAAGGCCCAGCAGAATTTAAATTCAGCAACACTTGAGAATGAACATATATATACATGCATAATATGTGTGTGTGTGTATATATATATATATATATATATTCATTCTATATATATATATATATATATATAGACAGTAAATGTATTCAGTAGATATTTCCCCAGAAAATTAATTCATACTTAATTGCCAGTTTTAATAAACACTGTTCACAGATCATCCATTTGTCTCATATGAAGTTAGGCAATATCAAATGTTCTGTTATGGTCTCCATCTTCTTCAGAATCATCCTCTGAAGTTTCGAGATCTTCCATATGTGCCTGAAGAGTTCTGGCAAGGTTAATAAATCGGACACGTGTGCTTGGTTCATTCGTATTTCCCATCATATCAGAAAAGCTTTGTTCGCACAAGTGCAGTAACACAACTAGGTAGAGACCAGAGCTGATAAACTCATACTCAGCCAAGGTAAAGTAGGCAAAATATACTAACTTGTTCATTTGCATGAGCTCTATGTAGTTCATGAATATCAAAATCCTCCAGGTTAAGCTGCAACTTCTCTTTACAGAGTTCACAGGTGGTTACAGCCTCTAGCGAAGAACCAGAGTTAATTTTGGCCTGCTTAATACTTTTATCACTAATCTTTTCTAATGTTCATTCTTTCCTGGACACTTAGGGCCTGCCCATTCCCCTATCCCTGGCCTCCCACTCAACCCCTCCCCCCGCAAACAACAACAACAACAAAAACTTCTCTTTATCCTGTGCATCAGGAGTTCTTAACTTCCGTTCCATGGGTAGGCTTCTGAAGATTGGGAACCACCAGGTATTTCTGTATGCAAGACATTGTTTTTTTCTGCTTGTTTCTGGGAAGAGAGTCTGTGGCTTTCATCAGATTTTCAAAGATGTCCTTGATCCAAAAAAGGTTTTAAGAAAACCTTTATATTTTGTATCTTCTTTATATGCTGTATATTCTAGGACAGTCTATTCTAGGACTTTTCCTTCCCTGTCCCTTCCCACCTACCTCCTAAAAGGAAATAGATGCCCCATATCTACTTGAACCACTCATGAAATGCTAACAGTTGCCCTTTAATAATAGTCAGCAGTTGGTGTTCACACTTTTTCCATTCTACCACAAAGCATTTTTTCAATTTTATAAAATCAGTTTAGAAATAAGAAAAATGTGAACTTACATGTGGCAAGATACACAGCCTTTTTGGGTCATACCTTGCATCTTGAAACTAGTGGAGAAAACCCAAAGAGTTTTTAAAAAAATGTTAGGCCATTGATTTTTGTGCAGAAAATAATAATGACCAAAGTTTATTGAGCACTTTTTATGTGCAAGGCCTCATCTTAGTGTTACATGTGTGCTCTCAGTTAATCCCCAACACAACTCGGAAGGTGGCTCCATTATTATCACCATTTTATATGTGAGAAACAGGCACAGAGCTCATGTTTGAGATCATGTGGCTAAAATTCAGGCTATCTGACTTCAAAGTTCAGTCTCCAGCTACTATGAGGGTGAAATTTGAGATTTGGAATGAATTTAATTGACATTTTCTCCTTTTGCTGAATCTTCAACTTTTTTTTTTTAAAGAATGTAACACTGTACTTGAAAAATACAAAGTGAACAAACCTCACTCCCCAGATTATGCAAATTTGGTAAATATGGGTAAGTTTGTTATTTTATAGGGTAATGTAGCATGTGTTTATGAGAGGGACAGTGTTGATATTTATGACTTCTTTTCCTTTCAAGCTGCATTGCTGAGGCTTGGGCATCTTTAAAGAAGGACCAGGCACCCTGAGCTCACTACTCCAGTATCTCCACAGGGTTAGAGGTGCTCGGGGGAATTCAGTGCACCACAACTTTAGCCAAAGGAAGGCAGTGTAACAGGGTCAGAGGCAGGGGTTAGAAAAGCTTCAGGATGGAGTGGTGGGGAGGGGATTTACGAGAACCAGCCAAGGAAGGGCAAACAGCAGCCTTCTTTATTTTAATCATTATTTTCTCTGGCAGAGGTAGAGGATAAAGTAAGTTCCACCTTGAGATGCTGTTTTTGGCAGAGAAGTTACTCTGTCACAGCATGGAGGAACCAGAGGGTTGAGAGAAGATTTGTGGGAAACTTTTATCTTTTCCAATGAGGGAAGAAACACATTAAGTTCATATGGTAGTTATCACATTTCACAAAACCTTGGAAACCGATCAGTGACTTGTCATTGTCTCAAATTAGTTATAATAAATTATTTTTCTATGCCACGAGTTTGGTTAATTTCTCATTTATTACTATTCTATCTATTAAGTCTAAAAACTAATTTGGTTTTGTGAAAATACTGTAAGCAAATGGAAATTAAATTCAACTAATAGACACTATTGTTAGAATAGTTGTTGTAGCAGATTGCCTACCATTTTGATTTATAACAGAACAATTCTCAGCAACAGCTTAGAAATTACTGTTTCAGAAACAGATGTCAGTACCAAAGGTGACCATCTGACAATGTAGGAGGGACTGGCTCTTGCCCAAGAAACTATTGAGATTATAGTTTACATCTGGTGACTAGTGTGCTGAAGTTACCACATCTCTTTTAAGCTCTCTGGAGAGTAGGGGCCCTAATACCCAACTTTGGTTTTTCTTTTTTTGCAGCAGTAGGTTTGATATTACCTGGAAGAGCAGAGATCAAATCACTTTTTGGAGGTTTATGAAATCCTTTATAAAGAGAAATTAATATACTTCCAAGAGAGGGTATAGATGACTTCCTGGTTGTTCTTTTTTTTTTTTTTTTTCCTGGTTGCATTTTTGTTTTCATCAAAAAACACTAAGGTGTTTACCTTTATAAAGGCCTGTGAAACCTGTTTTTTTTATTTTTTGGCCGTGCTGCTAGGCTTGCGGGATCTTAGTTCCCCCACCAGGGATCGAACCTGGGCCCCCTGCAGTGGTAGCGCAGAGTCTTAACCACTAGAGTGCCAGGGAATTCCCTATGAAACCTGTTTTAAATCAACCATTTTGATTGAGGGTTTAACCTTGAGTATGGACTGGAGATTGGAAAACAGATATGAAAACCAGCAGATGCCATTGAAGTGTCCACTCCTCTCTTCATTTCTCCCTTGCATTTACTCCCCACATCCAAGCCCTGATGATGAGTCTCCTTCTGAATTGTCTTAAAACTGTTCTCTTTTTGTCTATTTCCATTGTTATGTTTGGTCGCCCTCATCCCTTCCTGAGCACTTCACATCCTTGACTGATACCTCTCTTGGATCCAGTTTTCCTGTGTCAGGTTTCCTTCTAAAACAAAGCTCTAAGCCTGTCATTTCCCATCTTAAAATTTTTCAAAACTCGGAGCTGTCTACAGAAGAGGTCACCACGAGTGACCATCCAGCCAAATTCTGCCCACAATTCTGTTTTATTTAGCCTATACAGTATTTTTTGTTTTATTGAGCTGACATTTAAAAATCAAGAGATTTCATCAAAAATTGGAATTTGGGGCCTTTCTTGAAAAACTAGAGGATCTAACAACCCTGGGCCCTGCTCAGCAACAATCCGCTGGAGCTAAAGTTTTTTCTTTTAATGGGGGATGCATCTCTGCATAGTCCCATCTCATGCATTGCCTGGGCCCGAGTACCAGCTGCCCCTTTAGTAGATCACAGGCTGGTGCCTGCCCCCTTGAATCAACTAAGGCACCAAAGGCCCCTGTGGGCAATTTGCCACCCTGGTCAATTGGCTTACCAAATCCGGCCACTGCCGTTCCTCATCCGCCTTGATTCTTAAACTATACTCTGGCCATATTGAACTCTCCCCTGCTTTACTACACCACAGATATTTATATTGAGATATATATATGTGTGTGTATACATATTCTTAGGCATATAATTCCACTCTGCCCTCTTAAACTGAAGCCATGAAGACAGCTATAGATACTTCCCAAACTAAAACCTAGAGTGTAAACTCTGTGAGGGCATTTCCTGACACATCCATCTCCTGGGCTTGTCCTGAGGCCCCATGGTCTTTTATTCCTCTTTGCCTTTTGATCTACTTTTCCTTTTCCTCTCCCTGAAACATCTTCCTTCATCATCCCACTAGCTCCTGTTCCTCCCAACCTCCCATTCAAACTCCTGCTTATACTTCAAAACTCATCTAATATTACCTCCTCTGTAAATCCTTTTCTAACACATTCAGGCAAAATAAATTCCCATATGTTCTCTGCTCCCTTAACATATGATATATATGTGTCTCCCCACCCCCACCCGCTATACTACCACATTGTGTCATCAAGAACATGAGCAACTTGAAGGCAGGGACTGTATCTTTACTTTTATACCCCTAGCTTCTAGCACCTAGCACCTCGACTTAAAAAAGGCTTGTTGGCCAGGGGAAAATGGCAGCAGCCGTTAGGCTGACAGGGTCTTGGTGCTCCGGCCGGGTGTCAGGCCTTTGCCTCTGAGGTGGGAGAGCCGAGTTCAGGACATTGGTCCACCAGAGACCTCCCAGCTCCACATAATATCAAATGACAAGAGCTCTCCCAGAGATCTCCATCACAATGCTAAGACGCAACTCCACTCAATGATCAGCAAGCTACAGTGCTGGACACCCGATGGCAAACAACTAGCAAGACAAGAACACTACCCCACCCATTAGCAGAGAGGCTGCCTAAAATCATAATAAGGTCACAGACATCCCAAAACACACCACCGGACGTGGTCCTGCCCACCAGAAAGACACGATCCAGCCTCATCCACCCTGCGAAAAGGAGACCACAAACACAGTAAGTTAAGCAAAATGAGAAGAGAGGAAAACACACAGCAGATGAAGGAGCAAGGGAAAAACCCACCAGACCAAACAAATGAAGAGGAAATAGGCAGTTTTCCTGAAAAAAAATTAAGAGTAATGATAGGGAAGGTGATCCAAAACCTTGGAAATAGAATAGAGAAAATTGAAGAAAGATTTAACAAGGAGCTAGAAGAACTAAAGAGCAAACAAACAGTGATGAACAACACAAGAAATGAAATTAAAAATTCTCTAGAAGGAATCAATAGAATAACTGAGGCAGAAGAACGGATAAGTGACCTGGAAGATAAAATAGTGGAAATAACTACCACAGAGCAGAATAAAGAAAAAAGAATGAAAGGAATTGAAGACAGTCTCAGAGACCTCTGAGGCAACATTAAACACACCAACATTCAAATTATGGAGGTCCCAGAAGAAGAAGAAAAAAAGAAAGGGACTGAGAAAATATTTGAAGAGATTACAGTTGAAAACTTCCCTAATATGGGAAACGAAATAGTTAATCAAGTCCAGGAAGCACAGAGAGTCCCATACAGGATAAATCCAAGGAGAAACATGCCGACACCTATTAACCAAATATCAAAAATTAAATACAAAGAAAAATTACTAAAAGCAGCAAGGGAAAAACAACAAATAACATACAAGGGAATCCCCATAAGGTTAACAGCTGATCTTTCAGCAGAAACTCCACAAACCAGAAGGGAGTGGCAGGACATATTTAAAGTGGTGAAAGGGAAAAAACTACAACCAAGATTACTCTACCCAGCAAGGATCTCATTCAGATTTGACGGAGAAATTAAAACCTTTACAGACAAGCAAAAGCTAAGAGAATTCAGCACCACCAAACCAGCTTTACAACAAATGCTAAAGGAACTTCTCTAGGCAGGAAAC
>NC_041216.1:15231645-15232407 GCF_002837175.3 Physeter macrocephalus | reverse complement strand
GCTGAATGGATACAAAAACAAGACCCATATATATGCTGTCTACAAGAGACCCACTTCAGACCTAGGGACACATACAGACTGAAAGTGAGGGGATGGAAAAAGATATTCCATGCAAATGGAAACCAAAAGAAAGCTGGAGTAGCAATTCTTATACCAGACAAAATAGACTTTAAAATAAAGACAATTACAAGAGACAAAGAAGGACACTACATAATGACCAAGGGATCAATCCAAGAAGATGTAACAATTGTAAATATTTATGCACCCAACATAGGAGCACCTCAATACGAAAGGCAAATGCTAACAGCCGTAAAAGGGGAAATCGACAGTAACACAATTATAGTAGGGGACTTTAACACCTCACTTTCACCAATGGACAGATCATCCAAAATGAAAATAAATAAGGAAACACAAGATTTAAATGATACTTTAAACAAGATGGATTTAATTGATATTTATAGGACATTCCATCCAAGAACAACAGAATACACTTTTCTCAAGTGCTCATAGAACATTCTCCAGGATAGACCATATCTTGGGTCACAAATCAAGCCTTGGTAAATTTAAGAAAATTGAAATCATATCAAGTACCTTTTCCGACCACAACGCTATGAGACTAGATATCAATTAGAGGAAAAAATCTGTAAAACATACAAACACATGGAGGGTAAACAATACACTACCAAATAACCAAGAGATCACTGAAGAAATCAAAGAGGAGATCAAAAAATACTTAGAAACAAATGACAATGAAAACACGAC
>NC_041216.1:15230091-15230824 GCF_002837175.3 Physeter macrocephalus | reverse complement strand
ACTTACCTCAACATAATAAAGGCCATATATGACAAACCCACAGCCAACATCATCCTCAGTGGTGAAAAACTGAAACCATTTTCTCTAAGATCAGGAAGAAGACAAGGTTGTCCACTCTGACCACTATTATTCAACATAGTTTTGGAAGTTTTAGCCACAGCAATCAGAGAAGAAAAAGAAATAAAAGGAATCCAAATTGGAAAAGAAGAAGTAAAGCTGTCACTGTTTGCAGATGACATGATACTATACATAGAGAATCCTAAAGATGCTACCAGAAAACTACTAGAGCTAATCAATGAATTTGGTAAAGTAGAAGGATACAAAATTAATGCACAGAAATCTCTTGCATTCCTATACACTAATGATGAAAAATCTGAAAGAGAAATCAGGGAAACACTCCCATTTACCACTGCAACAAAAAGAATAAAATACCTAGGAATAAACCTACTTAAGGAGGCAAAAGACCTATATGCAGAAAACTATAAGACACTGATGAAAGAAAGTAAAGAAGATACAAACAGATGGAGAGATATACCATGCTGTTGGATTGGAAGAATCAACATTGTGAAAATGACTATACTACCCAAAGCAATCTGCAGATTCAGTGCAATCCCTATCAAAATACCAATGGCATTTTTCACAGAACTAGAACAAAAAAATTCACAATTTGTATGGAAACACAAAAGACCCCAAATAGCCAAAGCAATCTTGAGAAAGAAAAACGGAGCTGGAG
>NC_041216.1:15228833-15229656 GCF_002837175.3 Physeter macrocephalus | reverse complement strand
CTCAAAATGGATTAAAGACCTAAATGTAAGGCCAGACACTATCAAACTCTTAGAGGAAAACATAGGCAAAACACTCTATGACATAAATCACAGCAAGATCCTTTTTGACCCACCTCCTAGAGAAATGGAAACAAAAACAAAAATAAACAAATGGGACCTAATGAAACTTAAAAGCTTTTGCACAGCAAAGGAAACCATAAACCAAACAAGATGAAAAGACAGCCCTCCGAATGGGAGAAAATATTTGCAAACGAAGCAACTGATTAATCTCCAGAATTTACAAGCAGCTCATGCACTTCAATATCAAGAAAACAAACAATCCAATCCAAAAATGGGCAAAAGACCTAAATAGACATTTCTCCAAAGAAGATATACAGATTGTCAACAAACACATGAAAGGATGCTGAATATCACTAATCATTAGAGAAATGCAAATCAAAACTACAATAAGGTATCACCTCACACCAGTCAGAATGGCCATCATCACAAAATCTACAAACAATAAATGCTGGAGAGGGTGTGGAGAAAAGGGAATCCTCTTGCATTGTTGGTGGGAATGTAAATTGATACAGCCACTATGGAGAACAGTATGGAGGTTCCTTAAAAAACTAAAAATAGAACTACTGTATGACCCAGCAATCCCACTACTGGGCATATACCCTGAGAAAGCCATAATTCAAAAAGACAGGTACAATAATGTTCATTGCAGCACTATTTGCAATAGCCAGGAAATGGAAGCAACCTAAGTGTCCATCAACAGATGAATGGATAAAGAAGATGTGGCACATATTACAATGGAATATTACTCAGCCATAAAAAGAAA